>NW_027498907.1:0-104980 GCF_021521415.1 Bidens hawaiensis
GTAGCTTTTGATTACATATAAAATCATGATTAGATATTAGTAAAGCGTAATTTAATAAATTAATAAGGTATTTAAACTTTTATTTCTTAGTTCATATATAAACTAGCTTTTGAACCTATGTATTACACGAGATTGTCAAATGATAAAACTAAATAATGTCTATCATTTCAATTGTGATTTTCAAATACGTATTAATTAAGATACCAAAGTTACGTAGTTAGTCAAACCTCGTGTATAGAAATAACACTTAAATCAATAATGAATAAAATCCACTATGTCATAACCCATTTGACAAAATGGTTTTGACCTATGATCAATGGATAAGTAAAATGAATGCGATAAGAAATTATGAAATAGGAAAAATGTAGGTCTGACACTTAAATTTTGACATTTTCTTTTATTAGTATAGTAAGACTAGCTTTTGAACCCGTGTAACACATGAGATTTTTCAAATGATAAAATTAATAAGGTTAGTTATTTTAAATAAAGACATAATAAATGGTGAAAATAAAATTAAGAAATTTGCACATTAAGTTGTTAGTGAAATCAAATCAACGAATATGCACATTAAGTAATTTCGAAATCAACTAAAAAACATAACGTGTTTACAGTACGTCGCGCACTACTATAACATATATTATTAATTAATACTTACTATAAATTAAGTAAATTATTTTAAGCAAAATAACCACAATATAAAAGATTATAACTAATCGGTTATACAAACAAACCAAATTAAACACATGACCCATGAATAGTATGAATTAAGGAGAACATATATTAGAAAAATAGAAAATAAATTAAAGTTAAGAATGAACGTGGTTAGAACATATCATCTTTTTTTATTTTTTTTGTTTATTAAAATAGTTAGATATATGCAGATGAATTATTTTATTATTCGTAACTTCTTTTACCATTTTCATAAGTTTCATAGTAAAAAAAGAATAACGCATAGGTAACTTATAAAGAAGTATATGCTGTGACATTCGTCAATTTCGGGTCACTTTTGTTATGTAAACTCGACCCGTTTGTAACCCGAACATTTCAAATATATAAAATATTGGATCTTGTCATTTAAAATATATAAAATATATAAAATATTGGTTTTTTTATATTATGCATTGTTTGACCATTTAAACATACCCATTTTTATGCAAACCAAAAAAGAATCTTTATACCCAACCCTTCACTCCTTCCCTATATATACACACCCATCTTCTTCATTTTACTCTTGCTACATCTCCAAAAACTCTCTCAAAACTCCATAGATTCAAGGTTGTTATTTCTTATGTATTCTTGAAGTTTTGACTTCTTAAGTCAAACTAACTATAGTCTTTCATTCTAACTTGTTCATCTAACATTACTAACTCTTGAATACGGTGGTACAACATATATATAATACACACCCCTTGTTTCCTTTATTTGTTACTTCACCGACTTTGGTTGGTTAAGTTTCGAATGTCATAAGGCAAGGCTTCATGGAGGACTTCGTGTTCTTGATATATATTTACACACATAACTTATTATACATATCATTTATGACTAACTTCTAACCCTTTAGTTTGTTCATCTTATTTACAAGTTTCATGGTGTGGGTTTGAATAAGACTAACCTCGGTTTAACCGAAACTAGTCCAAACCGGAAACCGAACTTTTGTTTACTAGTTTTGTTAAAATAGTTGTTTAAACATGTTTATTGTTAGATTTGAGTTTCAAAAATCATTTTTACAAGTTCTTTGATATTAAGCATATGGAATCCATCTATGAACTCGTTGGGTGATGGAAACCAAACTAAACCGAAACTTTTGCTTAAAAGACTTGTAGTTAACTTTTTTTGTTGTAAAATTTAAGTTTTCTTCATTTATAAACCAATATACAAGTTCTATGATATTTGGCATGTAGAAACCATCTATGAACTATTTGTGAGACGGAGACCGAACCAAACTGAACTACACCGACTTTTACTCGCTTAAGACACACAAGTGTGTTTTTAGCTATCAAGACTTGTATATTTCTTTAAAAAATAGTTTACAAATTGATTTTAATTATTTTCTTAAGTACTTGGAATAGTTGGATCCAACTTGATCTCATAACATAGTTTGGACCGACAAAACAAAACACTCGCTTAACGTGCGTTGTTAGTTTTAAACAATAGATTTACATACTTGGTTAAGTGTTAGTATGTTTTAATGAGTTATCTCCTAACAATTAATATTTTGGAAAGTTGACTTTGGGTTTGACCATCTTCAAGACCCGAACCGACAACCCGAACACTCGTTAAAAACCCGTTTTAGTATCTTTAGCCTAATGGAACTTGCATTTTAGCATTTTCCCCACCTTATTACTTAACATTGGTTAAGTAAATATTAAGGTTAGATACTTTAACCCGGTTTTGAGCAAACTTACATTTTTTAAAATGGTTATTATTATAAATTCTTAAATAGTTACATTTTAAACCTTGAACTTTAATTGATTAGTTTTTGCAACAATTATTTTATTTAAAGATCTTCAAGACAACCTTTCTAAATCCAAGACTTTCTTTTATTTAGGCTTCATACGTTAAACTCGTCGTTCCGGCAAATCTCCAAATAATCAATCTTTCAAGTTTATTACTTGAACGTGAGTAACTTCATACCCCGTTTTCTATCTTTTATTTTGGGGGTGACATTTCAACTTATCTAAACTAAATGTTTTATACTTGGGTCTTAAAACACAAACGTTGTTGTATACCTTACTTGAATAATTGCTCGATTTGGTGTTCTATGCTTATTTGACTATGTGTTTATCGCTTTTGGATGGTGGAACTATAAATCTTAGACCATTTGGCAACCCCTCATGGCAAGGTGTCGTTAACGTAATGCAATTAACGATAACTATAAAATCCTAAACTATTTGGCAACCCCTTATAGTTGGGTGTCGCTAACTTGTTAGCGATAACTATTTATCCAAGTTTATAGCTATTATTTATGGTTTTGTATACTAGTTTTGTGTCTTTTCATACTATTTATCTATTGTTCAAACTTACGAATTGCTCACCAACCTTTGTGTTGATAAACTTTATTTTATGAAATGTTACAGGTTTGCATCTAGGTTGATTATGGAGTTCGGTGAAGAAAACGTCACAAATACCGTTAGGATATTAGCAAAAATGAACAATATTTGATTTGCTATATTTTGTTATATTTTGTTGTATTTGAGTTATGAATATTTGGTTATGTGACATTTTCGATGTTGTGAAATGAAATGAGTTTGTTAAATATTGTCGCTTTAAATAGTGTCATGCGCTTATGAGCAATCGTTGCACCCCGGCATGTTCCGCCGCCTTTGATCGGGGTGTGACATATACGATTATGTGTAGTGGAGTGACTGCAAAATGAGACGATATGCGACATTTGGCGCTCCGATCAGTAAATGAAGGATTTTTGTTTTAGGGGATGTTGTAGCCCAATATATATATATATATATATATATATATATATATTTATTTATTTATTTATTTATTTACCACACACATAACAATAAAACAATAATATTACTCAAACCTTCTCCGACGACAAAATCCCGCTCCCCCTCTTTTCGACACTCTTGTCGCCAGAGGGGGGGGGTGTCATTCTCTTTGTCGCCCCTTCTTGCTTGGAATTGCTGCCCAATACGTATAGCCTAAAATAGTGTAACAAAAGTCTTCGTTATAATATGTATAAAAAAGGGAATACAACTATTATACACACATAATACGAGAATAATCAAACTATAACCAAAAGTTCATTTCTAAATTGATTATATTTAATGTAACTTACTTATGGTTATGATGGTGTGTACATGGTCACACGTTGTGATGATTTGTTGACGATAAACCTTTATATAAACATGCTATACAAACGCTAATTACAATTATTAATATGTTAACATATTACATTATCTAATAATAAGAATAAAAATAAATTATATAGCTATATCACTGCGATGATTTGTTGATGATAAAAGTATTTGTTAGTTTATAAATTTATATTAATGGTATTTTAAAAAGACTATGTTAAAATGTTAGATAAGACTTTTCCTTTTTAGAATGCAAGAGTTAAAGTCGCGTCTTTGTAAAAATGTGTAATATATCAAGAGTAACTAGTAAGTTAACTTGGTTGTAAAAAAAGACAATTCACATTATTTTTGGAAAAAAAACAAGAACAATGAATAAAATAAGAAGTTATACTGATATAGTGATATAGCAAATCGTGGAGTATCGTAACTTCTTACGTTGGGTCATCATGGTGACAGCGTGCCATTTTCATCACAAACATCTTGTCCGTGTACGTGCTTCTGTTTTCATTCTTCAATTATGCCTTCACTCAAAACTAATTTTTTTTATTAGAATATCATGTTACTAGCCATTTCTACAATAAAATGTTATGTATTACGTTGTATTCGTATATTAGGAAGGACAAAGAAACATTTTTGAAGATACGTAACATCGGGTTTTGAAAACTTACTGAAATATTATGCATGAAAAATAGGCTCCAACCTTTTTATTTCGCATCTTAAATATTTCAGTACATATGTTAACTTTCAAATTATAACTTGTATTTACCGTCACATACGTTTGACATGTTTATAAATGACTCTTCAGAGTCAAGTGTCTTGAATCTGTTTTGAGACTCGAGTTTTGATAAACTGTTTACGTGATTTCTACCGTAAAGTAATGTCATACTCAAATTTAGCAATAATAACTAGGTGAGAGGCTATATAATAATAACTCAAGTAATCAATCCAAATCCTCCGAAGACGTATACGGTCATTTAACTCAACACGTACCATCTATATATACGCTCGTGTAAGACAATTTAGCCATCTATATGACCATTTAAAACCCTTAGATGACCGTATAAGCCCCGTATCAACGAATGGTAGTAGGTATCAACGTACAATCGTGCAGACAAACACATAATAAGTTGGTGGGCGTATACATACAACGTACAACAAATTTTGAGTACAAGCACTACCCTTCATAGTTCATGCTTATATTTTACCCACAAGATACTTATTCTTGTAATACAACACTGGGTCACATTCCCATTTCCCTCTTGACCCATAAATCATTTCCCCCTTAGTGATTCAATTTCATGTCCACCTTTCCGAGGTGAAACAAGTTTCCCTTAACAAATCACATTAGAAGTCAAAAGATTCGACCCATATTAAACACATATCCACGAATAAGATCCACACATTTGAATAATAAGTATTCTGAAATGAACATGTATGCATATCACAAGCCGATAAATAAATATTTTTTTACCGAACCGATACCGCCCTCGCAACATCGATATTGGTATTTAATTTTATGGTTTTTGGTTTTGATACGAGTTAATTTATGTATTTTTTTTACTGGTAGTGAAACGGTACATACCGCAAAATAACTTTGCAATTCACAAGTCACAACTTTATTTTTGTAACTTTTATTTGATTGGGTATGATATTATTGTGAAAATTTTCGAATTACTGGAGAGATCCAAAAATTGAGTTTCTTGGTCCTTGAAAGTTGAAATAGGTTTAGCAAACTCATTATCAAACAAAAAACGGGTCATAATGAAATAGAAAGTGAGTTTTGTATTAGTTAAATTGTTTATTACTATTATAAAAGTAAGATGAAAAAGAAAATAAATTTTATTTTATTTGATTTGGACAAATTAATTCCTTAGATTGCCATACTTGGTGTTTTTTTAATCTGATGTCTTACTTTTACATGCTTCTGTTGGGTCGATGAATATGCCCTTCATTGTTGTTTTTTCACGGGCCATTGTTTCATTATTTTCCTTTAAGCCCATAAGGCTGTAAACCAGGCCCACTTCAATTCCGGTATATGGTTGATAAAATCCAAGAATAAAGCCATATAGTTTATATGGTTTTTAATTTTTAGTATCATGCCCCGATTCAATACACTGACGTAAGACATAAGTAATAGAACACATTAGCTAAGACTCCTACACGTATCATGTTAATAGTATGTATAAGGTCTTAAGAATACTTTTTTTGTATGAGATCTTTGTTGACAAGAGGTGACAGTTAGCCCCACATGATGAAACATGCAATTAAAATGACTTAAGATTGAATGTTATTACATTTTCATTTGTTTTTGTTTTTTGTCGTTGGCGTATAACCTTAGGCTAACTATCGTAATCCAACACATTTTAGCATGTATTTGAAATAGTACACGAATCAAAGTAGTGTAGTGAGGGTAAGAAGTTGAAAAGTTATGACTATTGACATGGCATATGAATTAAGAACGTTTAGAAAATATATAAGATTTTTTTTTAATGTAATTTACTGTCTTTTCTTTGTGCTAACTGCCAATAGAGTGGTTTTTATTGACAAAGAATAGTAAAACCAACAAAGAAATACAATTATTATCGTCACCTAAAAATTAACAAGTTTGAAAATTATGGTTATTTTGTTTCCAAAAGCCTCGTTTTTACGTCCTCCACCGGCGGTTATTACTTTTGGGTGAAATCAGGTAAAAGTAAAGGATTTCGCAACCTTTGAGATACATCGTTGGTATCCAACTTTTCTTACGATTTTGGGTACCCCAATCAAGTATTGTCTCCACTGTAATGCAATGAAAAGTATCCACCGGTGGGAATTAGTTGAGGGTATGGCCACAGGAGAAAGAGGAGCGGAAAGGGAGTCATCATAACGCCATTCACAAAATGAAACCGTCAAATTTGGGGACATTATACGGCTCAGATTAAATCTAGCAGCAGTCAAGTGCAAATTATTTGAGATTTAGGTGTACAAAAAAACTTGTTCAGCAAAAACATCTAAAGTAAAGATAACTAAAATATTGTAATATGAAAACTCTATCAAGTTGAATGCCAAAGTACATAAGTTAGAATGAAGATATGTATGCAACTAAAGACTCCAATGATTCATATGCGGAGCCACCTTTGACCAAACATTGATCCAACTTTTGTTTCAAAACTCTTGCTCTTTCTCTAATGTCTTCATCCACCATTACTCTTTTTATTGCATTTGTTATCTCTTCTCTTTTCCATCCATTCTCCAAATACACCCCCACCTTCCACGCATCGCTCATGTATCTCGCATCCAATGGTTGATCGCCCCAAAAAGGCGAGCAAATCATAGGAATGCCTTTGCAAACGCCTTCCATGGTGGAGTTCCATCCACCATGGGTCCAAAATGCACCAACTGCTTCATGGCCTAGCACTTCTTGCTGAGGAGCCCATTTCACAATCCGCCCCCTCTCACCCGGGAACCCATCAGGCAATCGCAGGTCGATCCCTGGTGAACCACTAACAACCCCGGGCCGAACCACCCATACAAACGACCGCCCGCTATCGATCAAGCCATGAACAACTTCATGGAAATGTTCCTCTTCTAACTGAGCAACACTTCCAAAACTTACATAAACAACCGAATTGTCCGGTTGTTGATCTAACCAAGGTAAAACGGTTCTGTCTTGGTCTTGTAAGCTGCTTGGCGCTGCTGTGAAATAGTTGTGGAATGGGATCGTAAAACTTGGAGACTCCGGAATGTATTGGAGAATGGTTTGAAACTCGTGTGCCTCCAGCTCCTGGACAGAGTTCCAGATGATTCCAGAACATGATTTTGTTTGCGGTACCATGTTACAGATCACCTCTTCAGAGTCATCGCTCCCTCTCCTGAAGTTCATCATCTTTACAATGTCTTTCGCCTTCAGGACAGGGAACCTGCCAGCTATTCTTCCGGATCTTGAACCAAATAATTATATATTAGAATTAAGAAGAAGATGATTATGAAGATTATTGTTTGTTAACAAGGAAATGGGACATTTATGTCATAACTTACTTTTGTTATCTGAAGGACTGAAGTAACCATCATCTTGAAGACGAGGTATTGCAGCATACACCAAATAGCAAAAGATGCTACTTGTCCTCAGAACAAGTCCAGGGAGTTTAAGGCTCTTTGCGACCGGTTTAGCGGAGTAAAAGAGCGCATCGGCAATAAAACATGTGACGGGTGGTTCATCTTTGGCCGCCAATTCCACCTCTAACAAGTGGCGTAACTGACCTTCAACACATTTGTTTAACGACTTCATTCTAGAAAAAGCAGCCGAGACATCTAAGGTTGCTTTTGAATCAAGTTGTTCATCATCTAAGGTGTTGTCGAGGACAAATTTAAAGGTGAAGTGGGGGTAGTTGGCGGTTTTTGGTTGGTTAAAGGCGGAGACAAGGATGGTGATTGTAAAGCCTTTAGAGTGGAGTAGATTTGCTAGTTGCAGCATCGGGTTTATGTGACCCTGATACGGCAACGGGAGCATAACTATTCTTCGGTGGCTTTCAATGCGGATCTCTGCTTGGTTTTCCATGGTTATGACTGAGGATTTATTATGTTTATGTTATGAACTATGATTAAGGATGTTGGCAAATTTAGATTGCAATAAACAGAAAGAATATGGTACTATACTTTGCTTTGCAATTGTTTTTCAGGATGAAGACTTCTAGTTGTGATGGTGGGGGTTTATATAACCCTAGAATCATAACATAATTACATACTAAACCCTATACTTATTACAAATAAAAATATAGCATAAAATTTACTTTATAAAATAACACAAAGACCCTTATACTTAATATTTAGTTTATACTTTTCAATAAAGGATGTATTGTAATAGCAAAAGTAAGGTGGTAAGCGTATATATATAGGGGGGGGGGGGGGGGGGGGAGAACGTACATGACTATATGCAATGCAATTAACAAAAGAAAGGTGATAGGCATGCTGGCTGTTTTTTTGTTTTTTTATTAGATTGGAATGGAATATGTCATTTTCAAATTCAACTCAATAGATGGAGCCTAAGTTTATACATGGTAGGTAAATTTAAATTGCATGCGTTTCAATTATGAACAGACAAATCGATTCATTCACACTCTAGTGTATAGGTTAACATGTCACCTATTATTTATTATAAAGTATTCTTGAGGCCATATATATATATATATATATATATATATATATATATATATATATATATATATATGGGATCAAAAGAGAACTCCTCTTAACACCATTGATTTTACTAGATCATTGGCTAAAACAATGGAAAAGGGAAAATCAAAACGTGTTAGGATTTTTTTTTCAAAGAGTGAGGGTAATATTGGAATTGACAAAATACAAGTGCTCTTTCTTTCCTCTTCTCCCTCAATCATGTCGACCCATGCTCATTCCCATATCTAGGGTTTCAATTCTCTTCTACTATAGTCTGGTTCATCGAAATTGACTGCAAAATCGAGCATGAATCTAAAGAAAACAAACAGGTAAACGATCGTAACCGTCGATTTCCCATATTTCAGTGTCGATTGGGTGTATTATACACCAATCGAGCACAAATCAGAGGTTATCACGTTTGATGGCTCTGTATTTGCCTTTTTTGTTTAATAGAATAAAGATATAGCATAGTTGAACATTAATTTGTAGAACAATGCACATATTGACTGATTCGTATATTTGTACAAGATTATCAAGTATTGCGTATATGTATTACTGATGTACCACATGTTTATGCAGTGTTGATGCATTTCATAAATGTAATTATGATGTACAGCATATATGCATTACATATACATAGTTCCGATTGTCGATTAATTCAAACATTATGAGTGTCAGTTAGGTGTCGATCGTGCGGTCATCTAATTCGTCCAATCAATTGTGAAATAAAGCAGAAAATTGAGGAATTCTAAAAGGTATATGCTTGTAGTCGTTCAATTCACATGTTATAAGTGTCAATTAGGTGAATTACATGCACATAGTGTGGATACTCTGTTTTTTATGAAAGTTATGAACAAGCATATTTGAATCATTAGATATTGATACCAGTTTAGGTGTCTTATATAGTTCATAAATAGTGTATTTTACTGTATATTTCAAGTTAGTGCATATATGTTGTGTTGAACGTAGTACTAGTGTGTCTACGAACATTAATTTGTACATTGATTAAGTTATGAATGATACATGTATTGATATTAGTTAATTTGTGTATTTACTTGATTTTTCAAGTTTTACACATATCCCGTGCATTACCGATGTGTCACCTATCCATTAATTACATGTATAGTCAGTTTTATCGCATATGCAACACTTGTATATGATACTCATATGTAGTATGATGTATTACATGTATAAATTCTTGTCTATTAAATGAATACGTGGCATGTTGTATTACATATATGCAACACATGTCAAATCTATTACATATATGCAGTAGTTATCACGTATATGCAACACTAATATATTACCGACATATATAGTATGTTGTAAATGAACTCGTTAATTTCAGTTATATTGCATTATGATTGTTAAGTTTTGGTGCTTAACTGAGCACTATAGGCTTAATTAATCTTTTGATT
This sequence comes from Bidens hawaiensis, assembly GCF_021521415.1. Lineage (NCBI taxonomy): Eukaryota > Viridiplantae > Streptophyta > Magnoliopsida > Asterales > Asteraceae > Bidens > Bidens hawaiensis. The sequence goes on from NW_027498907.1 coordinate 10,388, forward strand.
CGGTTTGCCCACCAACTGTTTGATGAAATGTCTAAATGAACTCGTGTTGTTGGTTCTTGAATCATAACATGGTGTCATGTTAATGTTGCTTCATAATGTTAAAATACATCATCTTTCTCAAAACAATATTGTGATAGTAAGGGCTTATGTGTGTATCTACATACAAGAAAAATGACAATTAGCAAATCATACAGAGTCTGATTTACTTTATGTTGCCAATGATTAAAATTGCAAGTTACTTTAACAATATCATGCTTAATATATGGTTAAAGCCTCAAAGCCTATTCATATTCCCTTTGAAGATTATGTCAATCCTTCAGTTTTTATTAATTGTAGCCAACTTAGTCTTTGTGTGTTTTTTTGGTGTGTTTTCATGGGTTGATATCTGAACTCGTCCCAAGACCGAATTGCCGAGCACCAAGGACCAAAAATAACATGTACACTATAGGACATGCCCGAGATTAGGTGGAACTGTTGATTTTTCGGTTATATTCAGGTCGAACCTATTGTACCATTCTATTACATATATATTACTTTTGTATCCGAGATCAAGTGAAACTATGGATTCTTTGGTTATTTTCAGGTCGACCCTATTGTACTAATCTATTACATATATGTATTACTATTGTATAATGTTAACTTATAGTTTTTAATTTATAGTTAGGTGGTGGAGAGCATAAAGCAAAGGAGGTATCAATAAAGAGAAATCAAGATGTTGGAAAAAAAACTGGAGTTTAAAAAACCAAAGGCGTTAAAAAATACAGGCTTTGAAATAGGAACTATTTCACCTCCACGTCAACTGTTTGATGGTGTTAATGCGATGCAAAATAAACGATTAGATGTATTTAGAGGATTAGGATTTGGAATTGAGCGTGTTAAGACAGTATGAATATTATGGTCAGTGTTTTAAAAACCGGTTCAAACCGGCGGGTTGAACCGGTTAAACCGGATTTCACGCAGCAGGCTGGTATTTTGAGCCCGGTATTTTTGACCGGTTTGCTAGAACATCGTACCGGCGGTTTTTTTTCTAAAATACCGGTTTTTACCGGCAAACCGGTTTTAAGTATGAGAAATTTTTGATATTTGCGGCCCATATTTTTCCAAAATTATTTTTAACCCGACAAATCGATAATTAACATTCAAACGTGTAAACTTTAGGACTATTTTTTAAAATTGAGTGTTTTTGTATTATTAATCTAATATAAATTAACTTTTGAATTATTTTTTGTTATGGAATCATTTACTTTGGGTTACTTTTGGAGTTGAAGTTGAATTAATAGAAAATTATAAGGTAAACTATTTAACCGGTTGAACCTTTCGGTATAACCCGGTTCAACCGGGTGTACCGTTTTTTAGCTCAATCCGGCACAAGTAAAATACCGGTTTTTAAAACATTGACACTCATTATAGTACTGAAATGAAACTATCCTTCTGCAATCTCCTACATTTTTAAACCACAAACTTTACTCAACCGTTCCAAGTTGTAACTGCCTCCTCTGTGACTACAAAAATTATCTGGGCTGCAAACAAACCAACAAAAACTTAATTACAAACCAATCATATATACATAAGACAAAAATGAGCTGATTAAAAGCAAACATACACATGTGACCCTTGAGACACCATTGTCCGGTACCCGGTGGATGTGATTGAACAGCTGACATGATGAATCAATATTTAATGATGCGACTCGATCCATCAAAAAGACCACATGTGGATGTGATTCACCTTCACAAATAAAAGTGATCATATAAATAAAAGTTACAATTGGTGATGTTAGCACTAAAAAAGCTTCATAAATACTTTCTGATTATTAAAATTATCATATTATATAATGATATTAGCTCGGTTACATTTGTTTATATACATTCGTGAACTGTTTGTTTATACTGTTAACGAACGAACTTAAACAAACACGTTCATTTTCTTAAAAAACAAAGAGGAACAAGAAAAAGCACGTTCGTTTAACTGCCCGTGCTCGATTAAAGTTAAACAAACAAACATAAGCATGCTTTGTTTGCATAATATTGTTGGTTATCCGTATAAGATGTTGTAACCGCCTCCTCTGCGAATACAAGTGTGTTCATTGTAGTCATCTATGTTTACAACTAAAAAAAATAGGTCCGGTACAAAACGTTTTTGGGTCAGGTTCTAGTCGAACATTTTTGGCGTGTCCGGGTCTACTCGAGAAGTTAGTGGGCTGATCCACATTAGTGGGCTGAATATAACCGGTTCTAGTGTGTTTTTTTGGTGTGTTTTCATGGGTTGATACCTGAACTCGTCCCGAGACCGAATTGCCGAGCACCGAGGACCAAAAATAACATGTACACTATAGGACATGCCCGAGATTAGGTGGAACTGTTGATTTTTCGGTTATATTCAGGTCGAACCTATTGTACTATTCTATTACATATATGTATTAATTTTGTATCCGAGATCAGGTGAAAACTATGGATTCTTTGGTTATTTTCAGGTCGACCCTATTGTACTAATCTATTACATATATGTATTACTATTGTATAATGTTAACTTATAGTTTTTAATTTATAGTTAGGTGGTGGAGAGCATAAAGCAAAGGAGGTATCAATAAAGAGAAATCAAGATGTTGGAAAAAAAACTGGAGTTTAAAAAACCAAAGGCGTGAAAAATACAGGCTTTGAAATAGGAACTATTTCACCTCCACGTCAACTGTTTGATGGTGTTAATGCGATGCAAAATAAATGATTAGATGTATTTAGAGGATTAGGATTTGGAATTGAGCGTGTTAAGACAGTATGAATATTATGGTACTTTCATATGGTGGTGTGAATTACTGTGATGATAATATTAATGCAACTTGTTTTATTTATGTGTTTTTCGGTACATCAAATTTGACATACACATAGGTATCGACGAGGCTGCTGTAGTTATATTGCATATGTGAAACGTATGTTGAACTCGCTTGGGCATTCTGTTCAATCAATTTATGGTATTTTCCTGAGTAATATTGTTTCTAACCAAATATAGGTAAATTTCATATATATTAAGTATGTGTAAAATTATATTGCTTATATGTAGTATACAAAATAAATTTTTACATCATTGATCGACGCAATTAATTTGCAACAAAAATACGATTAGAATTGTCAGTTAAGTAATTTAAACAGATGAACACGTTTGGGTTTAAGAAAGTTAATGTAACAGAATGCAACAATTATGAAATAAACATAAAAGTAATATTACACTTGTGTAATAATTACACAACAGTAGACACACAAAAATTCTTAGTATTACATGTGTGTAGTACATGACTTGCTTGTTGACTTGTTCTTCAACACCAACTAATTTCAATAGATATATTCAACCCCAATAAAATGCAAGAGATTGCAAGTTAAATTGTTAGGAACTTGAAGCAACATCAACATCAGAGCTTGATTGGGCATTCCAATCAAACTGAACATGGTCTTCACTTTGAGTAAATGATTAACTAGTGGTTTTACCCACGCTTCGCTGCACAGGTTCTCGTTTTCTATGTTGATTACTGCATAACCAAGACTTGCAAAATGCTGCAACTAACACAATAATTATTTTAGTTAAGCACAAAGGTAAAGAGTGACAAATAACTATAAAGAGAAACTGATGACCCACCAAAGCAATAAACTAAAGTACACAAACAAACAACAAACACTTATACTATAAAACACAACTATAATTCAAACAAAAAAACATTTACTCGAACACCTTGTATGCGGAAATGTAAAAAAAACACCCTAAAAGCAAGGGACTACAACAACAAAGAACAACTCACTATCTACGATGTTATACCTGCAACATGCATTTGCGAATAATAAAAAAAGGTATGACCAGTTTAAAAAAACTCCAAATCGCACGCTTCAATAACAAAAGATCAACTAGACAAACATCGTGCATGCAGTCCATAAACTAACTTACTATCTATGATGTTATATGTATAAAACGTTGGTTGTATAGATTAAAACGCTTTGCATTTGTAAATAAGTAAAAAAAGTACGCGCAGTAAAAAATAACTCCAATTTCAATAACAAAAAAAACTAGACATTTAGTCACACGCTTGGTGTGAAATTCGTAAACCACCGTCATTGATTACAAACAAAAACGATACATAAATGAAAAAACACATGTTCTAAGCCAATAAAATACATGCATCTGCAAAATACTTTGGCAAAATCATTAATAAAGACATTGACAGTTAAAACAACTCCAAAACTCACGTTTCAATAACAAAATACCAACTAGACATTTATTCGAACACATGGTGTGCGATCCGTAAACCATCGTCAACGACAGCAAACAACGACACACAAAAGAAAAGTCGCAACTTCTAAACCATTAAAATACACGCATCTGCAACTACAAAAAAAAAGTACTCACAAAAGAAAAAAAAAGCAAATCAAATCACCTTACCTGAAACACAGTTGCGACTGACTGTCAAATATCATATGAACGAATACAAATATAAGCAGAAAGTGACCTATCATCACAAACTTGTTCAATAATACATTCCAAGGGTTTGCATTTGTTGCAACTAATATGTATTACTTGGATATAATTACATATATATTACATATGTGTACTACTTAACGTTATATTACATATATGTAGCATATAATAAAATATTACCTTTTTGATCAAAACCACCAGATTGCAATAGAATAGCCGGATCAATATCAACAGATGAACTCAAATGAACACTCCGATCAAACAAATTAGATTCATTCATCGAGTAGCAACTATTTTAACATAGATTCGTGTAATCGATTTATCAATGGAACAATTGCAAATCAATTAAAAATCATGAATGAGTAAGGAAGACATCAATCGGATTACAAAAACCTGCAACTAACATGTTAAACGATTGAAATAATCGTTTATTAGGGTTTAGAATAACCGAGTTGTCATGATTTGTGATTTGCAGGTGCTAATTTCTGTTCAATTAGGGTTTATATTGAGTTTGTTGAACAGGGGAATGTGGGTGGAAAAGAGATGACGCGAGTTGTTCTTTATTGGGGATATTTACAAAAATAACCCTCTATCTAGGAGTTCTCTATTTCTCTCTCTAATAAAGAGTTCTCTCTTGATCCTTCCCATATATATATATATATATATATATATGGTAAGGTTAATGTAAAAAATAATAGTTTTGTGAGAAAAATAAAAATAGATCTATGCCCTTAGATCTAGGATCTAGTGGTTGAGATTAGTAGTTTCTAAAAACCATATAGTTTCCTATTTACATGGTATAATGTCCTATTTAGATGGTATGGTTTATTTTAAAGATTTCTCACACTTCTCATAAAAATAATTGTTTTTTATTTGAACCCTCTTTTACACACACACAAACTAATCGCTGGATACCCCTTTTTTTCAATTTTTCCCATTAGATTGTGATATGCCCTTAATGTATCAAACTGATCAATAGATGGAGACATTAACATAACCAAAATCAAATTTTTTTTTGTATTATGGACGAGCGGCATAATAGTGTATAGGTTTTATATTTAGGATTATAAATATATAATTAACCAAATTTACTAATATATCATATATATTAAAAAAAATATCATGTTGGGTGTCCGTCAACGGCTAATCGGGCAATGTGTGATTTGGAATAACGTTCATCATGTGGATCATTGTTGTCAAGGATGAATTGAAATGTGAAGTGAGGGTGATTAGAGGTTTTGGGTTTGTTGAAGACGTTGGTGCGAAAAGTGGTTAATTATACTATTATGATCCAATGACGATCAACGCGGGTGTCTATTTGGTTCTCCATGGGTATGGCAGTGGATTATGCATATGTTTATAAGTTATGATAGCTTATTAACTGTGTTGTATTTTTATAACAAAATGAAGGTGGTACGTATTATACACGGGATAACATAAAATGCATGCAATAATTAACTCAACCTACTAGAACATCAAGTGAGGTGGGACCCGCCACTACACCTTGTATTTCATAAATAATTCAAATGAAAAGAAATAAACAAGCATAAGGTAGTAATGTTGGATGCTTGTTAATTAATCAAAACTGTATTTATAGTAAAAGTAGCTGCTTATTAATTAATCAAGGTTGTATTTATAGTAAAAGTAGCTTGAGACCCATATTCTTAACATGCAATTGGCTGGAAATTTTCTCGGGTAATTAATTAAAATAAAATATTTAATAAACAATAAAAATATATTTTAATATACTTATCATCGTAAAGTACAGTTTTCAACAATTTAAAAACAGTTAAGTGTAAAATTTACCATTGTAGTCAACACCGTTTTGCATGAATCAACCTTGTTGTTGTAGAAATACGGATATCACCTCCGTGATTGGCATATTTTTGCAATTGGGCCCCCACCGTGAACCCAAAATTTAAAAGACCCTGTGAAAAGCCACTAATATTGTCATACCCCAATCTACAGCGAAAAATACCGGGGCGCGACTAAGATTTATATCATGGCTGGAAGACACTATTTTATTTAGTGACGTATCTAATCATCTCATTACAAATCAAACTACACAAAGCATTTAAATAACCATGTATTATTATGTCATCCGAAAGAAAACAAAAACAATTGTCCTTTTTTAACTCTAAATTTAAATATTAACATGTTATAAAAGAATTTTTAAAGAAGCTATTATTGCTTATTTATAATATGACCGGGTTTTTTTGGTAATAAACTAATGATTATTCGCGCGTTGCGTGCCGAAAGATGTCGGTAAAACCCTGGCGTTGCAGCAGCGAGGAACATGAATTCATTCATTATTGGCTACATTAGTTACATTAATGCTATTAAACCTAAAAAATAAATTGAGGTAGATCAATGTCGGTTGGTAAAATTGAGCATTGGTAAAACTAAAGTGTTGTTGGTCCGGGCGATAAGATGACAAGTCAACAAAAATTCAGTCGGTTTCCCTCATGTTCGTTGCGGTACCGAAACTAAAACAAAAAAAAAATCATTCAGAGCGAACATTATTCGTTCTGGTACTGGTACTAAAACCAAAAAAGGACAATTGTTTGGGTAAACCAGACAATTATATTAGGCATATTATATGTCGGATTACTTAGGTAAATGAGGTCATGTTATCGGGTAATCATGCATGCTACAAAATGCAAATCCCAAACCCGTGAATTTTCAAAGGTAATCGCAAACTCGTCCCGTATTCTAATGTTTCGGTATAAGTGTAACATCACGTAAATTTTGGGCAAAAAATGTCACATTTCCAAAGTTAAGGGACTAAATCTGCCAATTTTCAAACTCCAGGGATTAAACTGAAAATTTTGTTTTCTTGACCCTTCGCGCTACGCGACAGGTCAAGAAAGACACCCATCGCGTACCGCGATGGGGTGTCTGACACAAACTGACACGTGTGCCACATGGCACACGGTGGCAACGCCTGCCGCCACGTGTCACCACGTGGCAACACGTCTGCCACGTGTCGCCACGTGTAAGTGGTGCCTGCCACGTGTCGATACGTGGCAGGTCTACACTCTGACTCACCAACCCTATATCGCGGTACGCGATGGGTGAGCTAGAGATGCTCATCGCGTACCGCGATGGGACCCAAAATCAAGTCTATAAATAGCGGGTTCCGGCTCTTCACCTTGGCACACCAAAATCACATACATACTCTCTCACTACTCTCTATAAAACCTCGAAGTTCGTGCCATCAATCCACCTCGTTAAACGTGTCCCGAAACCTCGTTTTCCGTGCCTATTACCTCGATATACGTACCACTCCTCGACGACGTTCCAAACTAAAAGGAGGTGCTGTCCCGACGTTCCAACGATTTACCTCGAAGTGCGTGCCAAGGGTGTTGGTGTCTCGAAAAACGTGCCAAGGGTTGATTAAGCGGGTGTTGATAAGAAGGATAGAGTTGAAGTGCTGCCTGAGTGAGAAGGGAATATTAAGCCAATCAAGGTAGGCATAATGCCCAACCAAAATAATAATAAAAATATTAAAAGGCTTAATACCCAAGTCGATGTTATTCTCGATAAACAAAGAAACATATAACAAAGAAAATAAAGAAAGAAAAATAATAAATATATATGAGTATATATATGTATACGATTATTCTTTGTTATAAAATATATCATTTAAGTATAATGAGTATACTTAAATAATAAAAGAAAAGAATACGTTTCTTAAAGAAGAAGAAACGTCGGGTTTTATAAATAAACTAAAGGTTTATAAATTACTATTAAAACTAAAGGTTTTAAGGTAAAAAGAGATTATGAACTAAATGTTCATCGAGATAAATAAGACTAAAGGTCTTAAGCCGGATCGTGTATCCGACTAATGAATGTTATACTCGTACTATAGGTACGAGATAGCGAAGGAAAGACTAACGGACGGTGTTGGAAGCCGATCCCATTGAAAAGGTGAATACGCCCCACTTTTACAAACTTGTTTTTAAACAAACAAACGTGTTATGTGTAAAACTTTACATGAGGCTATGTGTCTCTAAAAACATTGTAAATAAGAGTATAAACCTAGCTCTCAAGCTGTGGTATACGTTTGTCTGGATCCTTACATATGTGGTATGCGGTGGGCACATCGCACCACGCCTGGTCACGACCTCCAGCCACGATGGGCCGAACCAAAGTATGTTCGAGTGAGAATGACCTTGTGTATATTTATGGTACCTAAGTTATGTCGAGAAGCTGCGGTGTCTTGCTGAGGTGACCTAGTGTAGAGACTCGAATTTATGATGCTTGTTTAACTTGATTATTTCTAAGCCAAGATGGGCCGAGGATTACGTGGTCTCGAGGGGTAATTAAGTAAAGAAAATATTTTAAGCGTCAGCATATTCACCAACATTCGTTGCTGACGTATTTTAATAACATTTTGCAGGTAACCAAGACTAGAGCTTGAAAGACGAAGAAGCTCAAGAATCCGATGGCTTGGATAACTTTATGTAAATATTAAAACATGGTGGTTTTGTAAAACTTATAAAACAAGTAAAACTAAACGAGACTTTCGTCTCGTCTTTTGTATTGTAAATATTTATAAATATGATCTTTATGTTTTTATAAAGTCTTCCGCATTAACCCGCTACTCTGATTTATTTACAAATACGATACCAACTATGGTTCACACTCCTAGGCCTAGATTGGGGGTGTGACAGGTTGGTATCAGAGCCATCGATCTTAGCAAATTGGGTATCATAAAACAATACCCAAGCTTCGATCCAAGCATAGGAAATAATTACTTGTTTATTTGAATAGGGATAAGATTGGTTGGTAACCCTTTCTTTCCCTCTCTACATTCTAAACCACCTATCAAAGATGTCATACGAAGAATTAATGAAGTATTATGATAATGAAGCAAGAAGAGCAAGGAAGTACTATAAGTTCCCAAAGGACATCATGAGCAAAGATTACTTCGAGTCATTTTTCAACTCCAACAAAGGACCTAGCCAACATCCCAACATGGAACCAAGTCCTATATACCATTTGGACAATACTCCACATCAAGTGTACCAACCGCCGAGGTATTAAAGGCTAAGACTTAGTCGCTGGCGTTTTCAGGATTTAGTCTAAGTCGATTGTTCTCATTCCACATATAATGAATTGACTGTTTATATTTTATTATTTTGAATATAAATCATAATAAACACTTTAATTATGTACTAACCAACATGTAACACTAACATAACCTCAATTCGTTGTATTTGTATAGTTTAATATAATATATGAATTATGTAAATAACTGATGAAAATGATATTTTAGGTTTCAATATCCTGAATGATTTTTGGAAAGCGAAAATAATGGAATGGGACTGAACCAATTTTTTTGGTTTAAAATATCAAATACTTTTAATTAAGTAATTTATCTTATAAGACATATTAAATTAAATATAGTTGAATGTATAGAAAAAGTATAAATCAAGTCATAAAACATATGTTTCTGAAGGATTTTGGTCTGAGTTATGGAAGAAAATATTAAAAACTAAATATTGATATTCTTATTGCTAAAACCCTTTATACTACACAAAAGAGTCATATAAATAGATGACAGATAATTCATAGAGTAAATCGTTATACATATAGATTATAATTATACTATTAAACTTCAATGATTTAATGCTAAACACCAAGATATATAAGTATAATATGTATTCTTCATGTTTGTAATATTTATACAAAATGTTTGTAAAAAATTAAAAAATACACATTTCATGAGTTCAAATGCATATGAGAAAAATTTAAATCCAAATTTGAAACTAATTTTATATATAAAATTATGCACTGTTGTTTGAATCACTGCTTAAAAACAATTTGTAGTTTACCGTACAAATTAAAATTCTTCGACGATAATGCACCTTTATTTTTTTTAATTTGCAGTTACTTGTGACTTTCAAATTTTATTCTAACAGGTCTGCAACTTCAATTTTGATATTTTCTTATTTCACCATTAATGCTATTGACTAATTCAGTTAGTATTTACATTTAATAAACATAAACTTGAATTCATATATTGAAATGATTTAAAAAAGGACTATTGGTTTTTATTGGTCCCAAGTATTTCATTTTTGTCGGCGCTGGTCCCAACTATCACTTTAACTGCCAACGGTCCCAACTTTCACACATGTGTCTGCCACCAGTCCACGACTAACCGAGTACTAACTCCGTTATGTTTTAGATGACGTGTCCATCCTACGTGTTAAAAAACCTTGACGTGGCAGTCTGCGTGTATATTAACTTAATCAGCTTAATCTCCAAACTCTTCACCTCAATTCCACGTCTCTTCCACAGATTTACGTTCGATTCCTGGCGACATTTCACCACCGGCAACGGCGGATCTAAATCCAAATCCAGATCATCACTGCTGACGTAACACTTAATCGAAACTCTGTTTCTACCGTTACAGCTCTTACTTCTTCTTGTCGCCACAGATTTGTTAACAGGACACGTGTCGATCGCCGGAGAAACTAAGTTTTTGCCGGAGAAGAGTTTTTGGAGCTTCGTGTAACGGTTGGAGTGAATGACGGTTTTAGTATCGAGCGGCTTTTTTTTAATTTGGCCGATGCAGGTGAGTTTAGGTGATGAGGGATCTGTAGTGGGGGGATTATTATTATTATTATTATTGAGTTTGGGTGGTTGAACGGTGTCGTTTAGGGAGAATCTGCATAGCATTTGGATGAAGAAGAAGAAGGATGGACAAGTCATCTAAAACAAACGGGAAAAAGATTACCTGCAACTCACATTTTTCCGGCGTAGTCGTCTTCTCCGGCGATCTTCAATTCCATTTTCAGGCGACGCAGATCTCTCACTATCCGCACCACCATAGATCGCCGGAGTCGCCGCCGGCCAGGATCTCGTCTCCCAACTCAAATCATATCTGATCAGTATCAGTAATCAAGATTCCCATTCTGATTCCAGCAACAATGGTCGGGGTGGTATGTTTGGGCATATTAGAAGGCGATGGTGAGTGATGTTTCTTCGATCAGAGAGGAAGACAAACGGAGAAGACGATGGTGAGAGAGGAAGGGTCATAACAATATTGGTTTTCAATATTTGAGTTTGAAAAGGTGGTGGTTAATCGCCGGAGATGGTGGGGGTGGCTTGCTGGACTGCGGTAGATGAAGTTGTGACTGTAGAAGGGGGTGGGTGGGTTGTGATTGTAGAAGGGGGTGGGTGTGGGTTGTGACTTGTGACAGGGGGTTAAATAAAATTTTAATATATTATATATAATATATTTATAAATAATTAAAAGAGACATATGCTATGTAAGTGCCACATAAGCAAATTTTGACACCTATGCTGCCACGTAATCGCCAAACTAACGAAGTTAACATTCCGTTAGTCGTGGACTGGTGGCAGACACATGTGTGAAAGTTGGGACCGTTGGCAGTTAAAGTGATAGTTGGGACCAGCGCCGGCAAAAATGAAATACTTGGGACCAATAAAAACCAATAGTCCTTTAAAAAATAAGGACTATATATGAAAATTTGTTGAAAAATGGTGAGGAGGGCTATGAGCTTGACAAGTGGCAAAGTTATAGTCTTTTATTAGAATAGATACATCCGCAATTCCGCATTAAACATATATGAAAAACAAAAACAAAAAGAGGGAGAGAGAGAGAGAGATAAAGTTTGGGCCGTTACCGTCTCTTCAAGAATTGATTATAATTAAATGGCATCAGCACCTTTTTCTTTTTTTGTATACACTCAAGAACACCACGTAACATTTATTCTCAAGTTATCAGCACCTAACTTATGTTTGATCATTTTTGATCAGTTGTTCCTTTTCTTTTTTTGTATGCACTCAAGAACACCACAAAGTATTTCTTTTCAGTTTATCAACACCTATTCTTTATGTTTGATTTAACACCTCACACCCAACAAGCCATAATAGCCTATAAAGTGAGCATAGGAGATAAGTAATTGTACAAATAATACCTTTATCTAGCTAAGAGTGAATGACATGTTTCTCCATTTATAATTTGATTAGACCCTTCACACTCATCAGTGTTTTAAAAACCGGTTCAAACCGGCCGGTTGAACCGGTTAAACCGGATTTCACGCAACAGGCTGGTATTTTGAGCCCGGTATTTTTGACCGGTTTGCTAGAACATAGTACCGGCGGTTTTTTTTGCTAAAATACCGGTTTTTACCGCAAACCGGTTTTAAGTATGAGAAATTTTTGATATTTGCGGCCCATATTTTTCCAAAATTATTTTTAACCCGACAAAAATCGACAATTAACATTCAAACGTGTAAACTTTAGGACTATTTTTTTAAAATTGAGTGTTTATGTATTATTAATCTAATATAAATTAACCTTTGAATTATTTTTTGTTATGGAATCAGTTACTTTGGGTTACTTTTGGAGTTGAAGTTGAATTTATAGAAAATTATAAGGTAAACTATTTAACCGGTTGAACCTTTCGGTATAACCCGGTTCAACCGGGTGTACCGTTTTTTAGCTCAATCCGGCACAAGTAAAATACCGGTTTTTAAAACATTGACACTCATTATAGCACTGAAATGAAACTATCCTTCTGCAATCTCCTACATTTTTAAACCACAAACTTTACTCAGCAGTTCCAAGTTGTAACTGCTTCCTCTGTGACTACAAAAATTATCTGGGCTGCAAACAAACCAACAAAAACTTAATTACAAACCAATCATATATACATAAGACAAAAATGAGCTGATTAAAAGCAAACATACACATGTGACCCTTGAGATACCATTGTCCGGTACGTGATGGATGTGATTGAACAGCTGACATGATGAATCAATATTTAATGATGCGACTCGATCCATCAAAAAGACCACATGTGGATGTGATTCACCTTCACAAATAAAAGTGATCATATAAATAAAAGTTACAATTGGTGATGTTAGCACTAAAAAAGCTTCATAAATACTTTCTGATTATTAAAATTATCCTATTATATAGGAAAATTGGTATTTACTGGTCCAAAGTATTTCATTTTTGCCGGCGCTAGTCCAAACTATTATTTTGGCTGGCAACGGTCCCAACTTTCACATACGTTGATTCCACCAGTCCGCGACTAACGGAGTACTAACTCCGTTAGGTAAATGCTTATGTGTTAGTCCTAGTTGTCAAAATCATGTGACATGGCTGCCTACTTGGATTTTAGCTTATACTTAACATAATTACATGGAATCCACGTAGGCAACCATGGGAAATATTCACATCTCCTTCATCGCCAGTTGTAGATGCCAGAGGTTGTACCAGTTCGGCGGAAATAACCTAGAGTCGACTCACCCACAACCTTAGTAACCATCATCGATCACTTGACTCCCCTGCATCTCAATCATCAACGCCATCACCATAGTTATCGTGGCGGAAACCTAAATCACGTCTGCTGCTACCGCCTTCTGATATCTCCATGTACCGCTACCACCGTCTCTGATTCTGCCCAACCATTTCCGTGTACCTCTACCACCGTCTTTTGATTCTGCCCAACCATCTCCGTGTGCCGCTACCACCGTCAAAATCCACCGTTGCCGCTGCTTCTGGTGTATGGCAGCAACTATCGGCTCATCCTTTCCCAAAAAAAAAAACCGTCCACCATTGTAGAAGAATATAGGGTTCTTTAGAGTATGATGAACTCTTACGAGCAGAGTGTTATTAAGGTTTGAGAGTGAAATCGATTCATTGATTCAATTAGGGCTTAAGAGATAATTTGAGGATTTTGAAGAGTAATTGAACATTGGTATAGATTAGGGTTTAAGTATAAGTATAATACACATACAGGTCCACGTAGGCAACCATGTCACATGATTTTGACAAATAGGACGGACACATAAGCATTTACCTAACGGAGTTAGTACTCTGTTAGTCACACTCTGTTAGTCGCGGACTGGTGGAATCAACTTATGTGAAAGTTGGGACCGTTGCCAGCCAAAATGATAGTTGGGACCAGCCCGCCAAAAATGAAATACTTGGGACCAATAAAAACCAATTTTCCTATTATATAATGATATTAGCTTGGTTACATTTGTTTATTTACATTCGTGAACTGTTTGTTTATACTGTTAACAAACGAACTTAAACAAACACGTTCATTTTCTTAACAAACAAAGACGAACAAGAAAAAGCACGTTCGTTTAACTGCCCGTGCTCGATTAAAGTTAAACAAACAAACATAAGCATGCTTTGTTCGCGTAATATTGTTGGTTATCCGTATAAGATGTTGTAACCGCCTCCTCTGCGAATACAAGTGTGTTCATTGTAGTCATCTATGTTTACAACTAAAAAAAAATAGGACCGGTACAAAACGTTTTTGGGTCAGGTTCTAGTCGAACATTTTTGCGTGTCCGGGTCTACTCGAGAAGTTAGTGGGCTGATCCACATTAATAAAATATGATAAAATCTTGGGCCAAACGGGCCATTTATGAGCCTACCCGCGAAAAGGGGTGTCGTATACGGGTTCACTCGTTTTAAAAACGTCATACATGCAGACCTAGGCGGGCCAACCACAACATGTGGACGGTGTTTTCAGCAATCAGCATCATGTCAGATGCACTACACACAGACCTATGTTGATGTTATTCATCATTGTCTGGCACAAACACATCATTTTGAGTCAACTAAAATGTAAAATTAATGTTTGCAAGTCCCCCGGGCCCATTTTCACTCGTACTAAATTTTATTTGCTTTGACCCAAAAATCAATCGCTTTGACACGAACCCATTTTAACCCGACTTAAAATTACTCGTTTTGACACACCCATTTTGACTCCTACTAAAAGATTAATCTATACAACAAAAAACACTTGTTTTGACAAATTACTCAACCAAGCAGTGTTGATTCGTGTAGAATTTTTGTTAGATACTTAAATCAGCCTTTGAACACCGGGTGACAACGATATACTCATACACTTTTAACTAATCATCCACAAAGACCACCATGTAAAAGAAAACTTTACCCTCCCTAATATTTAACTAAAAAAAGAGTAACTAACCTAACCGGGTTCGGAAGAGAGCAAATAACTTGCAGCCTGCAGACTTTATAGCCACAAATTTGTAAGAAATTACCACAGGACCATCAGCTTCAATACCCCATACCAGCTTAGCTTCCTCATCAGCACTCTACAGATTACCATATTAACAAAAATGTCAAACACAAAACAATAGAAGAATTTTTAAAATACACTCAGGAGACTGAAAATAAAAACAAAGCAAAACTATTACAATGTATTTAATGATTGAAAACAAAACTCAACAAATACTACATGTATGAATAAGTTTCCATACCGGATTAAAATAAGAAAACTATTATCATGCCTCCAAAACCCCAATGGACAAAAATAATGCCAACGTGTGTTCAGTTCGGTTCGGGTTGAATCACAAACCAAACCGTTACCTTTTTAAATGTCATGTTTTGACACGAACCATACATGGCCCGTTTTGAAACGACCCGTTTTGACCCGAACAAACAGACACCATTTTAAAACGGCCCGTTTTGACCAAAACCAAACCGATACCTTCTCAAAACGCCCCCCCCCCTCACAAGATAGCGGGCCAGCCTAGATTTATTTCGGCATCCAGTGCATTTTTAGAAAATAACCTCTTTAAAAACTGGCCTCTAGTTCATTACTCTTCCTTCATCATATATAATGCATTGAATTAGATTCAATTCAACATATCAAATCCATTTGTTATAATAAATAAGAAAGCAGAAGTAAATACCTTGCCTCACAACCTTGTTCAGATTTGATGAGATGCCTGTTGTCCAAATGTATTAAGATATATAATCCCACGAAATAGAGAGAATATTAGTAGAATTCAATATAAAGACCAATATTTTTTTATGAACACCCTGAAAATATTATTAAAACCCAGAAACAAGTAAGCACGAACCTGTTTCGCCCTTAGGTGGGCAACTTTCTTGTAGTTGCTCTATTTAACACATGAAATGCATTTATTAGTGCATCAGCCACCTTTTGTCTGTAGCAAAAGAATGTGTCATTATATGTGTTATAACAATGCTTTGGCTTGTTTAAGTTACTACACAACCTCGAGCCTAGCTTAGGCCCGTTTAAGTTTTCCTCAAAATATAGAGAATGTAGATATATCAGTGGTGCACCAAAAAAAAAGGGAACCGGTTATTAACCGCTAGATTAAACCGGTTCCAACCTGATTCTAACCGGTGTTTCCTGCCCAGTTTGGAGTATTGAGCATAAAATCGGCTAACCAAAACCAGTTTTTTAGGTTTTTATTATTATTTATTAAAATACCGGGTTTTTGGATTTTTTTTTCTGGTTAACCGGTTTCAATTATAACCTAACCGGTTTGATCGGTAAGGGTTTTGGATATAGAATAGGACACACAGTTATCTGCAGAACGGGTATCATATCAACCAATAGGGTGTATTTTGTTGTTCTGTCTCTTTTGGATTGTTTCATCTGCAGAAAGTTTTATGATAGTGATATGTTCTTTTAAACTGCATTCATCATCTATAAGTTAAAAAAACTCAGAATCACCTTTGTTTTTAATTCGTCTATTAAAAGAAAACATTAAATCCATATCCATCCAATTAGTAAATGCACATTATTATTTGTCAAGGGTATAGCAAATGTAGGCTGCGGTGTGTATATATTTTCCTTTTTGACCCACAAACACCAACTCAAGTCTCGAATAATTAGCCATCAGAACCAGGTTACTACTGACAAAATTTAGAACTTTATTACATCAGAAATTAATAGTAATTTCACTAAAAGTAACCTGACCATAATTATGTTGTTTAAATAGTTGAATGAAGGCTAGCAAACAAGTCAAAATACTTTTATATATGAAAAATGGCCATGCTACCAGTTCTTCACTGTTGTATGAAGTTTGTGTTTGTTCTGAGTTTCTTTCATTCTGTTTTTCTGTAATTTGGGATGAGGTGGGATGGGATTGTTTCTTGGTACTTACTTTTATTTGAAACCATATTTTTGTCATCGCCTAACTCTGTGATTCATTAAGTGAAAAACGCACTATATGCATATCTAATCTAACCTATATAATAAAGGAAACCTAAATGGGACAGCTGTCTCAATCACCCTGAAATTTTATTTTCCCGCTCATCCTTTATTTTCTTATTTAGGGCTTCTTTCCACGGGTGATTAATAATAGCGTTGAAGCCTTTTTCACAATTAGGGTTCATTGGCTCAGGATTGATCATTTTCAATCCCTTCTCTGTATCCAAAATGTTTATCACTCTGAAAGAATCCTAAGCTCCTCCGATCCATTACACACAAATTTTAATGTTCCCAATTGTTGCTTCTGTATTCTGACAATCACAATTAGCTGTTGTTATGCTTCTCAAGGTAACACAAATCTGTATGTTTAGGGTTTTTGTTTGAATTTTTGGGTTTTATTTTGGATTCTCGAACAGTTTGGATTTATAATTCCGAAATCATATATTAATGGTTAGTGTTTACAATATTAATTCGAAATTCAGTATATTAATGGTTAGGGTTTATAAATTATGGTTTGTCGAATGGTTTCGATATTCCAAAATAGATTTAGATTAGTGATAATGAACCAAATGACGACCAAAGTTGAGATTGAATGTGTTTTAGTTTGCTACTTTATTATTATTTTTTTGGTCTTGCTATGGTATGTGGATTTAAACTTTCAGTAGGTGTGAAATTGTTATGTTGAAATTGTTGATATTAAATTAGACAATTAATCATTGTTGATATGTTTGAGTTCAATGTTAAACTTAAAGTGAAATTGCAAAGTGCATAAGTTTTGTATATGGTTAGATTAGGAGAAATTACAATATTTGAGTCTCGAGCTATATCCGTATTGTAAACTTTTATTTTGTAAAACCGATTCAAACATTTTTAGAACCTAAATTAATTATTATATAATATTATTATGTATCTCGATCACCAATAAATCGATGTTTGTCATATTATAGAGTCGTTAAGACAAACATAAGGGGTTTAAAATGATTTTCGTAAACTAGTTATAAGCTTTATAAACCTTTTAACTCGTTTTAAACATTGATTGAAATTTGAGGGGGCTGTTATGAAAATATGCATACATATATAACAAAACCAAACCCTAACATTAACATAAACACTCAACCGCCACCCCTCACCTCCTTGCCGTTTTCCGGCGACCGGAATCGGAATCCGGCGACCTCCGGCACCACCACTAACCCCACTCTCTTCCCCGTTCTCCACCTCCAACACACACATACACAACACAGCCGTCCTCCTTCCTCTTTTCCCTCTCCGGTTCGTCCGGCAACCGGAAAACCGGCCTCGGTGTCTCCGACGCACTCTCTCTCCCTCTCGCTGCACTCTCCTTCCCTCTCTTGTCTTCTCCGGCGACGGAAAACCATACCTCAACCGTCTCTCTCTACCTCCGTTCTCTCTCTATCTCCGTCATCTCTCTCTCTGCTCTCGGCTCTCTCCCTCTCGCTCTCTCGTTTCTCTCTCTCTCTCTGATGCGCTTTTCCAGCGCGCCTCCGGCGGCCGGAATGGGCTCCGGCTACCTTTGTTCTCCGGCAGCCTATATCCCCGAGACCCTGCTCGGCTTCGACGATTGCTCTCGGTCAAACATCATATGGTAAGGGATTTAGAGTTCTTTCTATCGTCTTTATATCTAACAAATTAATCGGTAATCGAGTCCAAGTCCGATTCCTCCTTAAACCGACTTTGGAGTGTATTTTTGGTATCATTATTATTAATAACATAAATCTTATTAAAACTCATTATTGTTATTATTATTATTATTAACAAGATTATTATTATTATTATTGCTATTATTTTCTGTTAACAAAAAATTATGATTATCATTATTTTCACAATTATAGATTATTATTATTATTATGATTATTATTATCATTATTATATGATTATTAAGGAGTATTATTTAAATCTAATATTGTTAATATTATCTATTTGTTATAGAGAACCGAAACCCATGCCGGGCCTAGTTGCCGTTTAACAACATCGTTACTTGAGTTATATTTTTATCACTAATACTACTATTACTACAATGTTATAAGTAAGTTATTATCATTAATATGGAATATATAATTTTTATAATAGTAATAATTATTATTAGTAAAATTCAAATCTATTAATAATGTAATCAACAACAAAAGTAATTATTATTATATTTGTTATTATTATTATTATTAGTTTTAACAACAATACTCGAGTGGTTGTATATTTATATATCATCAACATTATCTTATATATCTATATATACATATATATATAACACATTTTAAAATCATTATTATCATTTCTATCTTTAATATTAATAATATTATTATAAACTTTATTATAAATTCATTTTTATAAAACCGAACTCTTGATTTAAAACCCGTCTTGTATCTATTTCATATTGGTTTAGTTATTTAAAAGCCCAATAATATAATATTATTTTACTTTAAATTACCAATTAAGTACAAGTCCCTAATCGTTAAGAAATTATCCGGCAACCCGATTAATAACCGAACCTTCTCGTCCAATGTTTCAAATGTAGTTTCAACTAAAGTTCAAGTTCATTAATAAATTTTATTTATTCGTTTTCATTTAGCTTTCAAGTTGGATTCGTTCATTTCGTTCACAAGCTTTCTACATTTCGATCATTTATTACTTATCGATTCGTCAATTGAGGTGAGTACATTTCATCCCCCGTTTTCCCTTTTATGTTTTGGGGGCAACATGCATACTTATTCAAAACAAGAATGATTTATTATACATTTTTCTCAAACCACAAACTTTAGGGTATATGATACTTGGAATACTTGCTCTTTTGTGTGTTATATGCCTCATATGCTTTACGTGCGCGAGTGTTTATTTTTATGTTGTTGTTGAACCTCATTAAGTATGATCATACGCTCCCCTAACTACTTAGCCTTGTGCTAGTAGAATAGGGCCTCATTATCCGAGTATGTCGGTTGTTACCGATTAGAAAGGATCCTCATTACATATGTTTTATATACCACGATTGATGCTTTTATTTATGGTCTCATATACGTTTGTGGATTTCGCTCATATTATATATACTCAAACTATGAAATTGCTCACCAACATACGTGTTGACAAAATATTATTTTATGGATTGTTACAGGTTTGACTTTTATCGACTTGAGGACTTGACGAAAAACGTTACCAAGACTATTAGGATATTAGTAAAACGAACAATATATTTGTTTACTTGTGTTCAATTTGTTTGTATGACCAAGATGTGTTGTTTATTGATTTTATGAAATAAATGAGTTGATTAAATATTGTCACTTTAATAGTGTCTTATGTTTTGGGCAATCGGTTGCACCCCGGCATGTTCCGCCTTTGGTCGGGGTGTGACAGATTGGTATCAGAGCCACAAGACTATAGGATAGGTGGTTAGACGTAACGACCTAGTATAGTCTTTACCTTAGAGTCCTTATACGTGTTGCCTATACGTGTTTACCCTACTTGATTGTTCAATACACTTGTTTATTTATACACTTATTTGTTTCATCATATCGCGTATATACACAAATACTCGAAACATACTACGGTATCCTTACCTTACTTTTGTTTAATTTTATATATACACATACACACACTTTCATAGTACTCCAAGGTACCCTTACCCTAAAACGCAAAAACATTAGTTTTTATTGTGTTTTATGGATCACGAGCTTAACTTGGATCTCGTTGTTTCAAATCTCCTTAAAGATTGTCTCATATGAGATGACCACTTTAAGTTGTCAAATGCGAGCGTTCCGCCCGCCATCCTACGGTGTTAAAACAAAAGAACTACGGTGATTTCGTGGACTAGTGTTTTGACATGACGTTGTATTCTGATTTATTGTTTTTGTTACAATCGTTATTTGAGTCGAAGACATGAAAAAGACGCGGTGGTACGTGCACATGTTTAGACTCCACCATGGTATTTTTGGTATTAAAGGTTTTTAGTGTCGGAATATCGAGTCATGATGGTTAATGTACGATTTCTCCGCCTTTAAATCTTAAAACATTATTATTACGTTTCAAGAATTTAAACCATTTTTTTTCATTTATTTTGTTATTAATTCTTATCACAATTTTTCATTTATAAATGTTATATTTTTATTGTTAATAATTCTTTTAGATCTCGATTTTATATGGTAAAATTTTACACCAACTTTCTCATTTTGATTTCACAAGGATTTTTATTGCAAATTTCGTTAATTAAAATCTCTTCGTTACAAAAAATAAAATAAAAATAATAATAAATAAATAAATATATGTATATATAGACTTTGATCTATTCATAATGATTTTTAATATGCCATTTATTTTCATTAAGATTGTTTAAAAAAAATCTTATTATACAAATTTCATCATATTAAGATATTAAGAAGGTTTTATGATAAATTTCACCTCAACTTTTCAAGTGAATTTCATATTGTATAAACTTTAAATTGTCTTTAAAGTCCTTGTACAAAAGTTTATTTTTATAACTATTCCGTTTATTTTGGACGATCACCTCAAAAATTTAACTATTTAAACTTCTCACGACATTTTAAATTACACCACATTATATAATACACGTGGTAAAAATTTTCGTTATCAAATTTATTTTCATATTTCATCATGCAATCTTTGGTTCATTATAAATTTTCGCAAATAAAATTTTTTTTTTACATCATACGATTTTTCGCCTTTTAAAATTCTTATAATAGTTTTGCCATGATTTCTCAAGAAAGTCACAAACTTATAGTTTGTAATCTTCTTGAAACCCTCATGCAAAACTTTATATAAATTTTATGTTAAAGACCAAAAATCGTTACTTGTAAATTCTCGAATTGCAATGCCGGACATTTTAACTTATCACGATATTTTCGCTGCACGATGTTAAGTAACGAACTTGGTAAAAAAAATAAATAAATAAAAAAAAATTCATTACGCAACTTTGTATTCCCAAAAATGACACTCATCATTTAATGTTTGATACCTCATAACAAATTTTAACATTCAATTTACGTATTTTAAATTTCCTCATTAGCAAAAAAATAAATAAATAAATTTATTGTAATCTTTATAAAAAAAGATTGTGTGATTCACACGTTCGGATCTAAAAAAAAAATTCTATTTATATAATATATTATATATATTCATATATATATATATATATTAACTTGTAATTTTTATTATCAAAATCTTCATGGATGCTTCAAACATTATTTATAAAATATGATATTTTCAATTTAATACCTATTATTAGTTAAAAAAAAATAAAAAAATCTCCCTAGACTCAACCAAGTTTTCCAAACACCCGTAATCAATCTCAAACTACCGCCTTAAATCAAACCACCCTCCCACTTCAAAAGCTTTCCCACGTACTCAAGTCTCTCCTTAATATGAACGAAATCTGAACATCCAAAAGTATACCCTCACCAACTCAAGCACCATGCAAATCCAAGATGTACAACATTAACCCAACAAAAACCCTAAATACCGACACTTTTACGCTATAAAAACCTATCCAACTCACTATCCAAATACTTCAAAGACACCGACAAACACACCCATAAAATGCCTTGAACATATAATAACCAAAGTTTACCCAGCTATGACTCAAATCCTTCGACCCATGCTATGTCAATTCACCAAACCATATCGCCACATCGTTCTCATCCAACCATAGAGTTTGATATCAAAATAGCAACCCAAACACTCCTTACAAAATACTTGTATAAACCAAATCTCAACCCAAACTAGCCAAGATCAAAATTATCTAACCCATCAACTTAACCCGAGCTCAAATAAGCCAAACCTCACCTATTAGCCCAACCACTACTCACACAAATCATCCAAGCCTAACCCACTCAAAAGACCTAAACTCAACAAACCCCATCGATTCAACTCAAGAACACTCAACAATCCAAGCCGACCTAAAAACTCTCACTCTTCACCAAATTTCCAAACCATTCACCATCCGAAGCCTAAAACCTCTCCATACACACGCAAGCTTCGCTTTACCCTTAAATTTTATATATATATATATATATATATATATATATATATATGTATACCTACATACAACTAGTGTATTTATAACAACCTCATGTGTTTAAATAATCATTTATAGATTATAAACTCTTTCAAGAGTAACGGTTTGCATGTTATCTCCATATTTTATAAATTATCTTTGTAAAATGTAATATTGTCATGACAACAAAATTTGATTGTGAGGATTTGCTTTCAAAGATTATTAAACGATTATATGAGTGATTTCAAAGATCATAAATATTGTCACCTAAGGTGATAAATCTCAAAAAGACTTTATAATTACGAGGTTTCGTTTTGAATGTTGAATGCGGGATTTATTTAGTAATAAATTACAACTTTCACCATATTGCATAAACTCAATGACAATGGCTTTGCAAATCTTTTGGGACGCGTTTATAAATATTTTATATTGTTACACAATTTTTTGTTCAATAACGATTTACGCAAACTATTACTTCTTATTATCGCAAGCATCATTTTATAAATATTTTTCATCACAACCGCTTTATGTATACAAATCCCTTTTAACAAATTGGGCTTACAAGATTTACTCTTGTTAATGAGCAAAACGTTTCTCTAGCTACGCGTTACCGCGATATATTGATATAATTATATTCATTTTCTTGGAAACGATTGAACGACTTTACTTAAGACCTCATTTGCAATTTTATTCTATTATACGCTACGCGATTTACATATTTCGACATTAATTCGAGTCTCACTATTATTGCGATTTTTTTCTTTTCATTTGATGAGATGTTTCGATGACAATATTATGCACACGAGATTTCATTTTGTGTTTCGATTATTTATGACCGAATTCAAGTTATTCAATAACAATTTGTGTAATACTTTCAAAGCCTCAATTTCGTTACAAATTTTGTTTATCTTTTAAACGATCTTTTCATGACCATGTTATTTATAATTTGAGCGTTTATGTAAACACGATTCTATGTATTATTCTGCATCATGTCATCTAATCTATTAAGCGGCCTATGTGTAGTTGTCCGCAAGTTTTGACGCTATTGGAAACCGTTTTTATAATGACGATTATATAAATGGTTTCACAATAGTGGCCGTATTCATGTTTTATCACATTTCAGCGATTGTTTTGGTTGTTAATAAAATACTATTTTATTTATATTGATACACGTATGCGTCACCCCAAAGAAATTCACCTCATTTCTCATGTTGTTACATTTCATGTCATCATATCCTCAAATACTTATAACCTCAAGTTTGTTCACGTATAAAATTCATTGTACGACATTATTGTTAATAGTAACGTTGTTTACCCCTACCTCATGTACTCACTTTCGGGTTTCTCATTTTCACTCTTTGGATCCTCATTTCACTTATTGGATTTCACATTTCCCTCTATCAGAGTTCTCATTATTAAAATTTCACCCATCAGATCTTATACTAATTTAGTGACGCGAATTTAAATGATGCATCATAATGAATTACTTATTCCTTCACGCTGAGGACATTTGACTTCAATCACTGTGCCGTAATTGTCTACCCTCGATTTATTTATTTATTTATTCGATAGTCTTTACTTATTTAAGATTTTCACTTTAAGATTATACCTTAAGATTTTAAATGTTTCCATTATGTACTCAATTTTTCCTACTTATTAAAAGGTCAATCTCGAAATTTTCAACCACCTGTACTGTTTTACCAATATTGGTAAAATTCAACAAATTTATTTACACATTTAATAGTTAAAAATTTCAAAATAAATATGTCTCTTGAACCACGCAATGGAACGAATCATGTGGACCATACGACGATCGAAATAATTATGGGTGCACACTTAATTATCGAAATCCCCGTATGGAAGTCATGGTAAGTATGGTTGTGTGCGATAACTCAGATACGAGGATGATGGCAGAAAAACGATAAAAATGCGAAATCATGATAAGGGCATGGTGGATACGCCGCTGGTACATCCTATATATAAGTGCCTTTATTATGTTTCTCATTTGTAACGTTTTTCAAATCATGCAAGGATTTGTCGTTATTCGTTTGCTTAAAATTTGTTCATGCAATTATCTTACTAAAGACAACATTCGTTAATAATTACTTTTTCTTTAAGTTTATTTTAATTTCGGGATGAAATTTCTAAAAAGTTGGGAATACTGTGACATTCATCAAATTTGAGTCTCGAGCTATATCCGTATTGTAAACTTTTATTTTGTAAAACCGACTCAAACATTTTTAGAACCTAAATTAATTATTATATTATATTATTATGTATCTCGATCACCAATAAATCGATGTTTGTCATATTATAGAGTCGTTAAGACAAACATAAGGGGTTTAAAATGATTTTCGTAAACTAGTTATAAGCTTTAGAAACCTTTTAACTCGTTTTAAACATTGATTGAAA
Organism: Bidens hawaiensis; assembly: GCF_021521415.1. NCBI lineage: Eukaryota > Viridiplantae > Streptophyta > Magnoliopsida > Asterales > Asteraceae > Bidens > Bidens hawaiensis. The sequence continues at coordinate 36,265 of NW_027498907.1, forward strand.
TTTGAGGGGGATGTTATGAAAATATGCATACATATATAACAAAACCAAACCCTAACATTAACATAAACACTCAGCCGCCACCCCTCACCTCCTTGCCGTTTTCCGGCGACCGGAATCGGAATCCGGCGACCTCCGGCACCACCACTAACCCCACTCTCTTCCCCGTTCTCCACCTCCAACACACACATACACAACACAGCCGTCCTCCTTCCTCTTTACCCTCTCCGGTTCGTCCGGCAACCGGAAAACCGGCCTCGGTGTCTCCGACGCACTCTCTCTCCCTCTCGCTGCACTCTCCTTCCCTCTCTTGTCTTCTCCGGCGACGGAAAACCATACCTCAACCGTCTCTCTCTACCTCCGTTCTCTCTCTATCTCCGTCATCTCTCTCTCTGCTCTCGGCTCTCTCCCTCTCGCTCTCTCGTTTCTCTCTCTCTCTCTCTCTCTGATGCGCTTTTCCAGCGCGCCTCCGGCGGCCGGAATGGGCTCCGGCTACCTTTGTTCTCCGGCAGCCTATATCCCCGACGACCCTGCTCGGCTTCGACGATTGCTCTCGGTCAAACATCATATGGTAAGGGATTTAGAGTTCTTTCTATCGTCTTTATATCTAACAAATTAATCGGTAAACGAGTCCGAGTCCGATTCCTCCTTAAACCGATTTGGAGTGTATTTTTGGTATCATTATTATTAATAACATAAATCTTATTAAAACTCATTATTGTTATTATTATTATTATTAACAAGATTATTATTATTATTATTATTGCTATTATTTTCTTTTAACAAAAAAATTTTGATTATCATTATTTTCACAATTATAGATTATTATTATTATGATTATTATTATCATTATTATATGATTATTAAGGAGTATTATTTAAATCTAATATTGTTAATATTATCTATTTGTTATAGAGAACCGAAACCCATGCCGGGCCTAGTTGCCGTTTAACAACATCGTTACTTGAGTTATATTTTTATCACTAATACTACTATTACTACAATGTTATAAGTAAGTTATTATCATTAATATGGAATATATAATTTTTATAATAGTAATAATTATTATTAGTAAAATTCAAATCTATTAATAATGTAATCAACAACAAAAGTAATTATTATTATATTTGTTATTATTATTATTATTAGTTTTAACAACAATACTCGAGTGGTTGTATATTTATATATCATCAACATTATCTTATATATCTATATATACATATATATATAACACATTTTAAAATCATTATTATCATTTCTATCTTTAATATTAATAATATTATTATAAACTTTATTATAAATTCATTTTTATAAAACCGAACTCTTGATTTAAAACCCGTCTTGTATCTATTTCATATTGGTTTAGTTATTTAAAAGCCCAATAATATAATATTATTTTACTTTAAATTACCAATTAAGTACAAGTCCCTAATCGTTAAGAAATTAACCGGCAACCCGATTAATAACCGAACCTTCTCGTCCAATGTTTCAAATGTAGTTTCAACTAAAGTTCAAGTTCATTAATAAATTTTATTTATTCGTTTTCATTTAGCTTTCAAGTTGGATTCGTTCATTTCGTTCGCAAGCTTTCTACATTTCGATCGTTTATTACTTCTCGATTCGTCAATTGAGGTGAGTACATTTCATCCCCCGTTTTCCCTTTTATGTTTTGGAGGCAACATGCATACTTATTCAAAACAAGAATGATTTATTATACATTTTTCTCAAACCACAAACTTTAGGGTATATGATACTTGGAATACTTGCTCTTTTGTGTGTTATATGCCTCATATGCTTTACGTGCGCGAGTGTTTATTTTTATGTTGTTGTTGAACCTCATTAAGTATGATCATACGCTCCCCTAACTACTTAGCCTTGTGCTAGTAGAATAGGGCCTCATTATCCGAGTATGTCGGTTGTTAACGATTAGAAAGGATCCTCATTACATATGTTTTATATACCACGATTGATGCTTTTATTTATGGTCTCATATACGTTTGTGGATTTCGCTCATATTATATATACTCAAACTATGAAATTGCTCACCAACATACGTGTTGACAAAATATTATTTATGCATTGTTACAGGTTTGACTTTTATCGACTTGAGGACTTGACGAAAAACGTTACCAAGACTATTAGGATATTAGTAAAACGAACAATATATTTGTTTACTTGTGTTCAATTTGTTTGTATGACCAAGATGTGTTGTTTATTGATTTTATGAAATAAATGAGTTGATTAAATATTGTCACTTTAATAGTGTCTTGTGTTTTGGGCAATCGGTTGCACCCCGGCATGTTCCGCCTTTGGTCGGGGTGTGATACATATCAAGAAACAAGTTGGGCAGCTCTCCACCTTTGCTGCTTTCCTCCTTCAAAATTAGAGTCTTGATGCTCACTCACTAATAAAGGTTAGGTTTTTTTTATGGTTAGAGCATTAGCTTGCATATATCTATAACTTTGTTCTATAACTTTCAAAGTATTGCCATTATAATATATAATGCTGTGTATTTTTGCTTATATTTCATGTGTTCGAACACGTCAATACAATTTATCTGCATCGAATTCCAAGAGGCACATTTCGTTTGATAAAGAAAATATCAACTCACATGAATTTTAAATCGCACTTCATCGTTTCCCATTGTAAACATTACAAGTCCACTGAGTAACATTACCACTGGTAAGATTCTATTAATGTCTCATAATAGTTTACATAATACACAAATTTATAACATTGATATACTTTGCATAAGATGTTTGATTACCATTTTGAAAATTGTCACAATACCATCATAAATCAGGTGTGTGTCTAGGCTCGAACTAGACACACACCTGAGTTATCAATGCCTGATTGGTTGTATATGAATTATCTCTAGACACACACCTGATTTATCAATGCCTGATTGGTTGTATACGAATTATCTCTACCACAAACACCAGCAGATTTATTAATTTAAAATTTTGTCACATGTAGGCTACTTCGTTGGTGGTCAACAGGTGAAGGAAGCCAAGAAGAAGAGGCACAACATTACCACGGGTTCAGGGTAAGTGATTTTAAACTTTCCAATGACGTCTCTATTCTTATGTTTTCATATTTAGGGTTCATTGGTTAAATGTTTCTTATCTGGCATCACTTCATATCTAAAGTAGATTTAAATAGTGGTTCGTAAATCTTAATTGTATTTTCCACTTAGTTAATAATATTGTATTTCAACAACGTATCAAAATTTTTATATGTTTTGCATAGTTATAATGCTTTTTGTGGTTATCCACCTAAAGAAGGATCTTGCTGAAGTAGGACAGTGGACAAAATCCTTCTACACTTCTATGTTAGACGTTTTCAGTTTTTAGGGAGTAATTTGCTTATTGGATGTCATGTGGAATTAACCAGTAATCTCAGTTTGGAATCATTCTAACGGTCTAACCTTACATTGATGAAAGTTTCATTTTAATTATAATCGTCTTTGTGATTATGCTCTTGTAAAAGTTTCATTTCAATTATAATTATCCTGTTTTTATAATAAATGAGACGGTCCAAATGGGTTCCGATAAAAAAAAGTTTAACGATCAATATTTATAAGACGCTGATACTTAAAAGGTTAGATTATAATTCAAATACCATCTTTTTATGCTGCAGGGCTTTTCATTTGTACTGATAGTTGGTATTTTGTTTCGGGTTGTGTGGATTGGTTGACCACTAAGAAAATTTGAAGATGCAAAATATGGCTACTCACAAAATCAAAGTCATGTTCTGGTGTATAGTGTCTATCTAAGTGCTCTCTTTTTTTAGTTTGGTGTTCACTGATCAGTTTTTAAGTTACTACTATACTCAATTGTTGAGTTGTGTTAAGCTTATGCTTACTTTTAGGTTTTAAGTTGCCACTACCTACTAATTTTTTTTGTTATCTATTATTCAAATTTATTTCTCCAACCCGTATGTCACACGAGTCACTAACCTATAATGATATATAACAAAATCATGCAAGGCATCGGTTAAAGAACGAGTGTTTTTTTTTTACTTTGTCTTAGCTTTGATGAGGTACAATAAAATTTTTGATTATGTGTATATGTAGTTTCTATTTTGAATTTTGCAATTTGACATTGAATTTGAATACAAGATATACTCAACAGGTTATGCTTATGTATTTGTATTAGAATTGAGTAATGTTAGAATGTGTTGAAATGTGTCTGCAACTAGATACAAGATAAGTTAAATACCCTATTAGAATGGGTTGAAACAGGTCGGGTTCATCTCAAACACATTTTGCCTAATAATATGCAAAGTTTGTGTCGTGTATGATTTCAAAATATAATATTTCAATAATATTATGATCTTTTTTAATAAAAGGGTTTTTAATAAAAGGGTTAGTGTTTGTCATTTATTTATATTAGGAAATGGCAATGTTAAAATGAGACGTGAATGCTCTAAGACGCATGTGTTATGATTCCACAAGAGGCAAGAACAACAAGGTCATTTTAGCATGTGTTTTGAATGGTTTGTTGGATCATGTGTTTGTTTTGATAAGATTGTTGGATCATCTACAGGAACAACAAGGCTCCTCAACTGAGGACTGCTTAAGACGCATCGTTGTCGGCAATACATTCTTAGACAACCTTCTTTAAACCGGTAATCAACATATTAGAATTACGTTTATTTGTTGTTTGATATTAAGATTATTAGCATTCCTAATTTTATATTTCATTTATCTTACAGGTTTGTCGTTGTACACACGCACACAATATATATATATATATAGGATGAATATCATTATATAACTGTTAAATTATTTAAGAACTTGAAAAAACCCTTGAAAATTAACGTTTTTTATAAAAAAAAAATTGTATGTTAATGTTATTTGAGTGTAGTTTTATCAATTTTTATATCTATATTTACGATTACAATTTTGAATATTAGTTTTTATACATTTATATGTTTTGTTTTACACCTATGTAAATTTGTTAGTACATAAATTTTACACATATGTAAACTTGTGATTAATATATGTAGTAAATTTTTTTTTATATTAAATATGATAAATATACTCTTAAATAATGTTAATATATAAAAAAATTAAAAAATTGTTTGCTTGTTTATAGTTCCTAAGAGTTCTTAACTTTTTTAGAGTTCTTAAATGATACCAACCCGTGTAAGGGTTTATATATATATATATATATATATATATATATATATATATATATATATATATATATATATATATATGGGGAAAGTTCATGTACATTTTGATCTTAACATGAGTACGTAAGAAATAACGCCAATTTATTTAAAAATGCGAACGTAAGAAACAATACCAATCTACATAAACAATGACTTATAATAACAAAGAAAAGAACCTAAAAATTACAACAAAAGAATCAAAATCAAGAACAAAATAATAACAGCATATACCAACAAATACTTATAACAGCAAAAGAAAACATCTAATAATAACAACAAAATATAAATAAGCAAATACTTATAACGTCTCATAATCGAAAATTAGCAAATACAAACAAAAAATAGCAGCAAACATCTATAAAATTAAACATAATCATAACAACAAATTGGTTCTCACCATTTTCATGTTAAGAATAAAATGTATTTGATCATGTTTCTATATATATACATATATATATATATATATATAGTATATATAGAAAATAAGTAACCAAAAGCCAGTAGAGGACATCGTAAGAGTCTGACATCAAGTTTTTCAGAAAACTAAATTATTAGGCAGACATTGACTGTAATCTAGTTTCGCTCAAAGTCTGATAAAAATTATCGAAAACGGACTTCGTTGGACTAGATAAATTACGCTTTATGTTAAACTTTATTACATAAACCATAAAATAAACATTATTATTTACCAACCCTTACCCCCTTCTCCTAGCCCCCCCCCCCCCCCCACAATTGACACCTCACCTCACCAACTCATCATCCTAATTATTATCCTTCTAGATAATGATGTGTTGTAATCAAACTAAATAACCCACTTGCCCTCTAAATCTTCCACTCATCAAACCTATACTCTCCGTCCCTCTCTCTTAACAACCATCGGCCGAACATTCTCACCTCACACATGCAATTCAAAATCAAACAATAAACACACACATAATCAAGAAATCATGGAAGATTAAATCAAGAATAAGAAGATTAAGATATTAAGGAGGGTATATGAAGGAAGAACACCAATATCACACCATAACATCATCAATCTCATCTTCCAAATCTCCAAGAACTAGTAAGTTTGATTTAAGATTGATTATTAGGGTTGAAAGTATTAGGTTTGTTGTTCTTGATTGAAGCTTGAAAGTTTGATTTTAGGTGTTAATGATCTTTTCATTATTTGATAAAAACTTGAATAAACTTGATGTTAGGGTTTGATGTTAGAATGGATTTAGGATAATTATTGATCATTAGTTTGTTAATATGAACTTGAAACATTGAAAAATTGTTGTTAGGGATGAACAAACAAGAACTTGTTCATAAGTGAAAACTTGGGGATTTTTATATATGGGAATAATTAAGGGATTTTGGATGGATTGATGAATCAATAAGTGTTATGGAATAATAAAATTGAGAATGAAATAGGATATATGCTAGTAAACTCACTAAAACCTTTTATTAGTTCTTGAAGATTGTTAAAGTTACTAAATAGGGAAACTTTGTTAGAACAATACTTAGAAAATTTATGAAAATCCATAATTTTGTAAATTAAATGATTGATTAAAGATTGGTAAAGATATTAATGATGTAAAAATGATAGATTAGAAATATTGGAATCATCTAAAAGAATCACACTTGAATTTGTTGAAAAAGACGTTGTTTAAAATCATGAAATTTAGATTCTTCTAAAAGAGAATAAGAACATTTACTTAAAAGTGAAATTTTGGATTATTGTGAACTTATAAAATAGATTAAAGATCTGGACTTTTAAAAATATTTAATAATAATTGTATATATAAAAATAACAAGTTTAACTAGTAACATTGTTAATGAAAGCTAAAATACGAACTAGGAACCTAAAACTCGATTAAACGGGTCTTATGGATTTATTTGGTCAAAACTGCAATTTATGGTAAATTATATGTTATTATATGCGTGTTTAGTTCATAAGATGATTAGTATAGACTTGTGTAATTTATTTGACTCGTCAGTAACTTAAACGGTCGAAAAATCGGCTTTTTAAGCAAAACCGACACAACTATTAGGGACTGTTTTAGAACAGCCTCTAAAGTGTTAAAATACTCATGTATAACATAAGTTAATACATGAGACAAGGAAAATATGATAAAACTTAGTCCTAAACGGTTTGTGTCGTGAAAACCGACACGAAAACATTAAAAAGTTGATATTTTGAGAAAATATTAACAAAAAATGAAAATAATATATTTTCACAAGTAAACTTATAAAACTTGATTAATATCTAGGTAACAAGTATTTTTCATAATTTATAAATTACATTTTAAACGAAAAACCGAAATAACGCATTTTAAGCATAAAACCGATAAAACCGACAAAACCGACAAGTTTTGTGAAAAATAGAAGATTAATATTTTCTTAAAAATTTCCAGCAACTGAAACTTAAAATATTTTATTATATTTTAGTTGTTTATTAATTAATTTAATTAATTAAATAATAGTTAACGAAAACCGAACTATGTGTACTCGCTTATGTGCTTATGTGTATACTAGAGTAGGATTAGTAAATTAAACAAGAGTTTTGTATAAAAATTAAAATCAAGTTTTTATCAACAAAACGTGTTCTAATATAGGACACGGGATTTTTGGAAAAGCTTCAAGACAGTGACTTTCTCTATCGAACCCCCTTCGTTTTTTTTTTGAATGGAATCGTTTTTAAATGTTTTATTGTTTTGGGGGGAAAACATATTCTTTATTACATATTGATTTCATTGATATTTTTAAAGGCATTTTATTTTACAAACTGTGTCAAACGCGTGATGAGCCTAGTTGGCTAAATAACGGTTAACCCTAGAAAGGGGCACAGAAATATGGGTAGATCTATCGGGGTGACGCCCCCCAATTCCATCGCGTTGGGTTAGAAGTGGGCGTATTTTGAGTCTGGTATGTGTCAGGTTATCAACTATGATAGTCATACGTAATGTTGTATTCTTTGCTCGTCTACAACAACACGCTTTGTTTAAGAAGTAAAATGCCTATTATTATGTTGTATTCATACATTTCTTATTATTCACATAAGGCATACACTTATCTCTTAGGATAAACGTATTAACAACATATTGAGTATGCACACAGCCCCGAAAACATAACACATAAATGGGGCTAGAAACTCACCTGAATCCTGTTACGCTCTCCGTTAATCGTTATTCCCTTCTTGAGTTGTGCACGGCTAACTGTATAATATTTACATGTATCAATTAACTACTACTACTCATGTTGTATTTCTATCTTTATATAACCCACAACAAACGGGGGTCACGGGGTAGCGCCCCTGGCAGCGGGGTCTAGGGGCGGCAGCCCCTAGCAGGGTCCAAGGGGCAGAGCCCCTGGCTAGGGTCGAGCTGCCAGGTCAGCTTGGAAAAATTTTATTTACATTAACTGTCTTAACACATTTTCCATTAGGTTTTTAATTTATTTTCTAAGCGAACTTAACTTTAGGCGAAGTTAACTTGGCGAAGTTAAACTTAAGCGAACTTAGCCTTAGGCGAAGTTATTATGGGCGAACTTTTCGCCAGGCGAAGTTACAGTTTGGCGAACTTGTACCTCAGCTAACTTAACATCAAGCGAAGTTAATCAGTTAGGCGAACTTGCTTGCAAGCGAAGTTAAGCTTGCAGGCGAAGTTATGGCTTGGCGAACTTAGCTTGCAGGCGAAGTTAAGCTTGCAGGCGAAGTTGCCCAGCTGCGCCTCTGTTCAATCTTAATCCCCCAAAATCATCATCGTTTTACTGAGAAATCCATGGGCATGGTATTTGACTAACCCGCGATCATTCCTATGGTCGTTTTTGGTTAAGATTGGACCCGAAAACACGTAAAGTTTGGACCTTTAATTTCAGAAACGTTCAATACAATATCTACGGTTTATCTTAAACGAACCGTACATGTTTATGGGTTTATTAGGTTCGTTCTAGCATCAAGTTCGCTACTTTACGCTTCGTTTAGATCCGATCTATTATCGTTTCAAGTTTCATGGCAAACCGTCTATAAAAACATGAACTTTAAGATTGAAATCTTACCTTTATGTGTTCGGTTTGCGTGGTTATCTCGTATCTAGCTCGTATATCGAAGATCTAATAATGGTTGGCTTGATTTTGGACTCGAGTCTCGTTCTCTCTCTCTCGCGGCCGTGTGAGGTGAAGGATGTGTGTGTTTTTGAGTGTGTAGAGATTAAGATGGAATGAAATGAGGTTTAGGGTTTTATGGTGGTTTAGGAGGATATTTATACCTCTTGAAGCCCGTGGACCTAAAGCCCATTACCACTTAATCCACCTTAATTAATCTAAGTCCATGATCCGTTCTTTACTCGATATTAAATAAATTAATAACGCGAAATCACTAAACGTAACTTTCTTTATTTAACATTATAATATTTTAGGATGTTACATAATATTGGCAGCGGATTCTTAATGGGTATCACAACCGTCAATGGCGGTTTTGTTGTGGATACGGGTGGCGAAGAGTTGGTTGGAGGTGTTGTCAACTTGGTTTTGGAAGTTCCAATCACTATGCCGACAATCATGGAAGAAAAAAATGCGGAGGTGAATTGTTTTATCAAATCTCCTGTTCAAATTAAAAAGAAGAATATTGGCATTACCATGTTTGTGAATATGTCGGTGGATTTTTCAAATCAACCTACACTTTTGGTTAATAACCCACTAAGTGATAATGGTGGACCCCCACAAGGATTGACAAAAGGTCATGCATGGGATGCAACGTTGAATAGGTGCTTATTTCCAAACTTTTATAAAGATCAAGAAATATTTCCATCCAATGCTCCTTTCGACCCAGGTGGTGCATGTTCGGAACATGATGAGACAATCCGTGAAGTTAAGTTATTTAGACAGGCCGTGATGATAAATATAAATGGGAATCGGGTTGATGTTCCGTTTGACCCAGGTGGCTTGCTTTCGAAGGCAAAACTCGAGGACAAGTTTTTCAAAGAAGGGGAGTATGATGCAGGAGCATCCGGTCCATTAAGTCGGCCCGACTCGGCCCAAATGTTTATTTTTATTTATAAATAAAGTTGTTAGGTCTTTAGTTTCATTAGTTTTTTGATTGAAATTTATATTAAAGAACTTTGTTCTTGGAACCTTTGGTTCGGTTATCGGTCTTTGATTAACTAAAGTGTCATGAGCCATTTGAATGCTTCCGTTTCCGCATCACATACCCAATTATGAAAGCCCGTCACAAACCCGTCATATTTTAATCGAGTAATTACCTGTTAGGTTTCGGGTCTTCCCATCGGTATATCGAATAATATAGAAAATATTTAGAGCATTGTGACACCCGGCATTTTCAGGTTAACTCCGTTAACTAAACCCAGTTAAATTCTGTTGATTATGCCAGTAAACCCAGTTAGTTCTGTTAACTACGTTAATGAACTCTTATGCATGTTGTGTCATGTATGCATACATTTGAGTTAGTCGTGTCGTTGGTAACCTAAACAAAAGTAACTTGTTACACATGTTATAATAATAATATGTTACATGTACCTTATATGATAGGTATAATGTGTTATATGATCAATATGTAACATGACTAGTTGTTATATACTTATGTGATTTAGAAGAAAGTTAGATGATTAAACTTGTTACATTATATGATATGTTACATGTTATGTTACCTAGCTAGACCAATAAACCTTAGACAATATAATACATAGAAATGGTTTATAAAAGTTGTATCATATCACCTATTTTAATATAAAAGTTACCTAAGATTGAATTTTATTAAAGTGAGATTAAAAGTTTGTTATTAATTTAACAAGGAGTTACAAACTCTTGTTAATCAAACTTTTCCCTTTCATTTTTATCCATCTTAGCCAAAATCTATCACTCACACACACACAAAACACTTTTGCAAAAACTCTCTCAAATTATTCCCATACACAAGTATTGTTTTGGTGATTCTTGGAAGCAAGAGGATTGAATCTTTGGACTAAGCAATAGGTAAACATGATTAGTACATTTCTTTATTTATGTTTTTGATTTTGATTTATGGGATTAGTATCCAAATGATTGGATCATACGAATAAACAAAGTATGATCAAGTTTGATTTGTTTAAAAGGGATTTTTGTGTCTTGTTATAAAAGAAAAGATGGAATCCTTTTATATATAAATGTATTTTATAAATTTGGTATAATATTGGAAACCATGAGTTTTGATCATATAAAATGGTTCCTTAGTGATTTAGGATCATAGAGATATAAAAATCATGATTGTTGTAAGTTTTGATTTGGATCTGCTTGCTGACAGATTTTGTGATCTAGATTGTTAGTTGTATAACTTGTTGATACGATGGTATTTTTGATTGATTCTTGATTCTACGGTCAAGTACTTTGAGTCTAGTTTTTAAAAAAGTCAAAAATCCTAATTATTTGACATTGTTTGACTAGATTTTATTAATTTACAAAATCGGATTGCAATCCTGATTGAAAGAGAAATTTTCTGAGCTCTCATAACTCGTCCAACACTAGTTGGCACCGTTGAGCATGTTATGTAACTGAGGGGAGCGACTAGCCGATTGAAGATGGATCCTGATATAATTTGATGTTTTAGTTACCAATATGCAAGTTATTTTGGCAAGCTTAAGACATCCTTTCCAAACTTTGTTAGGAAAATTATTTGAATTGAAAACCTCTCTAGCGTTTCGTTGCAAGACCTCTAACCCTAGTGTATATGCGAAGTTTTATGAACCCCTTGCAAACCGACACATTGTTTGTGCGCCCCAGCTAAAGGTTCCTGTTGATATACTTACCCTGACCAATTGTTAACTCCCATTTTAGCTTAATGTTTTTTCCGACCATGACAAACTCTATAATAAGACCTTTCCATAAGGTGATCTCATTTTCTCGAGAACATTGGAAAACGTATTTTAAACCATTGAACTTCCACTAGAATGCAATGACTTTGAACAAGAATTTAACCCTATGCATGAATGGAACCATAACCCCCATAACAAAAATCTTTTAGAAATATCTTCCCTAAGACCCCTCATTGGCCAATATTTTTTTTAAACGCCAATTTTTATCACTCGCCTCATCTTGGCCCGTGAATTAGCTACTAGTATGGTCCTACCTCAACCCTCATGGAAATCGGTAACTTATTTATGGAACATGTCATAAAGCATTAAATCACTCTCTTAACTCATATCTCTAATGATATCTCCCTAGTGATTGAGTAATTCCCTATGATCCCTTATCTAGAAATTTTTGGCCTCGGAGCAACAATTCTTCATCGTCTGAAGTAACACCTTGATCGATGGCGAAAGCAAATAGTATAACTCATCTCATGTGCCTATAGTAACAACGACTCAGTTTCCTTACAAAACCTCCAACACTAACGCACCCTAGTTTGAGTCAAGCCTCAAATAGCCTAAGTATTATTGAATGCCCTCATGAGGGAATATAATTTGATTTTCCAATTTTCCATTAGTTCACGCTTGAACCCACTATCGCCAACAGCTTGCACGCAAATAATGAAGTGGTAAATCTCAAACCTAAACTTCAATACATCAACGAGGATGACCCCTAACGAGACATATAGATGAACTTTTCTTCTAGTAAACAAGGGGCAAAGTGATGGGCATACTCTCCAATAGTGGAACAACTTCCGATAATAACTTCGACCGTGACAAGCCTTAATTTGAATGAAACCCGAATAACAGTGTCCTCATTATGCCTTCTATTTCCCCCTAGGAACAAAGTTTAAGCAACAACGTATTTCTATTTCCGGGGTACCCTATACCGCACGACTGAGGACCAAATAGTTAACGTGAATAAGTCATGTTAGTTGGTGAAAGACCGTTCATCATCAAAACTCTCCTCTATCATATTAATCGAAACTGTTAGATCCGTAACTCACAAGGAACGACGAGTAACCGGTCATCCAACTATTCATATGGATTCATATTGGTCTATCTTATATTGAAAACATATACTCATCTTTTTGGCCTAAAGTGGAGAAGAAGAATTTATCTGTTACATTTGACATTGGCAAAATGTTGAATGGTTAGGATCGGTAATGAGAACTACCGGAGATGTGCTATTAGCGTGGTGAGTTAGCTGCGGTACACCCTATATATAAATGCTAACGGTATGTTGATTTTGGGGACATCACTAATCGTCTTTCCTACCTTGAGCATAGTTATATTCGCTTTAACCAAAATCGGTATTCACACCAAAGTGGTGGAGACATGAGCTACCTTACGACCTAGAAACGATCCGCTCTCGTTAGGAGAGATATTTTCTAAATATATCTTATTCGATGTTGGACTTGAACCCCAATGCCCGCTAGAGCGGAGGACAGGGGAAATCGTTTCATTGTGAATGATGATTAGTATTCCTACATAACATACATTAGATGCCCATCCGACCTAATGACTAAGCCTGCTGACCGAGCTAGGTGATGGCGTCTTTTCTTTCGATACCTGGAACTAGTTAAGGCCAGTCTCAATTAAATAACCCACTGGATATGCATTCTGCATTTGGTTAAACGTCATTAACGTTGGACCACGTCTCTCATTCTCAGTGATAGCGACAAACTCTTAGGCTAAAGCCATATCATGTCCCTTAAGGCCAGACAAATATAAACATCAGAAGACGCTTGACTTGTTTCAAACAATCAGAAAATCTCATTGAAGATGGGAGCTAATTTCCATTATCTCTATTATTAATTTATCCTAAACTCCTATAGGATGCAACACCATTTGGGGTAATCATAATTCGATTGACTAGAAATCATGGGTAGTAACAATAAAGAGGAAAGAAACGAACCTTTGACCATTCTTCTCAATTTCTAATATGGCAAGTATTTGATATTTACGATACCTAATTTTGGACTTCATTCAGTTAAAATGATTATAACACCGACTTCTTTTCACATACAATCAATTGCTTTATTTAGAGAGAATATGTTATCGTCACCTAAAATTAGCTAAGACTCCTATACATATCATTTGAATAGTATGTATAAGGTCTTAGAAATACTTTTGTATTGTATTGTATGAGATCTTTGTTAACAAGAGGTGACAGTTAACCCACATGATGAAACATATGCAATTAAAATAATTAAAGATTGCATGCTACTACATTTTTCATTTGTTTTTGTTTTCTGTTGGTGATTAAAGATAATGCTATTACCTTAGGCTCACTATCGTAATCCAACACATTTTAGCATGTATTTGAAATAGTACACGAATCATAGTAGTGTAGTGAGGGTAAGAAGTTGAAAAGTTATGACTATTGACATAGCAATTAAAATATGAATTAAGAACGTTTTGAAAATATATAAGATTTATTTTATTTTTTTATGTAATTTACAGTCTTTTTCTTTGTGCTAACTGCCAATAGAGTGGTGGTTATTGACAAAAAAATACTTAAATAGTAAAACCAATTAAGAAATACAAATATTATCGTCACCTAAAATTAACAAGTTTGAAAATTATGGCTATTTTGTTTCCATATATTGAGTTTGATATCAAAACAGCATCCAATTCAAAAAGAAATACAAAAGAAAGTGACACCAAATGGTTAAAAATTATCATGCATTCCAAAATTGCCGGCCTTCATTTTGCTATAAGAATACAACCACATTAATCTGCCATAAACATAAACATTTAGTTAGTTCTATGGAGAACCAAATGGAGACATCTGTTAGCCGTCACCGGAGAATAATTATATTTCCGTTGCCATATCAAGGCCACATAAACCCGATGCTTCAGCTTGCGAATATACTCTATTCCAAAGGCTTTAGTATCACCGTCCTTACCACCAACTTCAACAAACCCAAAACCTCCAATTACCCTCACTTCACATTCAAATTTATACTCGACAACGATCCAAATGATGAACGTTATTCCAAATTGCCGTTACAAGGCATGAGGGCTTTTGCTCGGATGGTCGTATTCAATCAATTTGGTGCTGATGAATTACGCCATCAACTAGAACTGGAACTGGCGGCAAAAGACGAACCACGTGTAGCGTGTTTAATCACTGACGCGCTTTGGCACTTCTCACAATCGGTAGCAGATAGCCTTAACCTCCCACGACTTGTTTTGAGGACGAGCAGCCTGTTTTGTTTTCTTACTTATGCTTCAATGTCCCGTCTTCTCGATGTTTCTGATCACAAAAGTAAGTTAATCATATATATCTTTTCTTCCTTCTTAACTAACTTGTAAAGGGGTCAGCTATACTGTTCGGATTATGATAATTATATGATAATAAACCATAGTAATATATTCTCCATAATAATAATGAACAATATTAATACATTCTCTTTAATACATGTAAGATCCGGAAGAACAAGTGGTAGAGTTTCCTGTGCTAAAAGTAAAAGACATTATAAAGACGGGTTTCAAAAGAGAGTACAATGACCTTGCAGACGTGGTCGGTAACATGGTGAAACAAACAAAAGCATGTTCAGGAATAATTTGGAACTCTTTCAAGGAACTCGAAGAGGACGGACTTGAAACCATTCGGCGTGAAATTCTGGCACCAAGTTTTCTGATACCATTCCACAAACATTTCACAGCTGCATCAAGTAGCTTACTAGAACAAGATCGAACCATTTTTCCTTGGTTAGACCAACAACCACGTAATTCTGTAGTTTATGTAAGTTTTGGCAGTGTCTCTCAAATGGACGAGGAACATTTCATGGAAATAGCTCATGGGTTGATCGATAGCAAGCAATCGTTTCTATGGGTGGTTCGACCTGGTTTTGTTAACGATTCAAAATCGGTCGAATCATTGCCTGATGGGTTCCCGGGTGAGAGGGGGCGGATTGTGAAATGGGCTCCTCAGCAAGAAGTGCTAGGCCATGAAGCAGTTGGTGCATTTTGGACCCATGGTGGATGGAACTCGACAATGGAAGGCGTTTGCGAAGGAGTTCCTATGATTTGCTCGCCTTTTTGGGGCGATCAACCATTGGATGCGAGATACATGAGCGATGCGTGGAAGGTGGGGGTGTATTTGGAGAATGGATGGAAAAGAGAAGAGATAACAAATGCAATAAAAAGAGTAATGGTGGATGAAGACATTAGAGAAAGAGCAAGAGTTTTGAAACAAAAGTTGGATCAATGTTTGGTCAAAGGTGGCTCTGCATATGAATCATTGGAGTCTTTAGTTGCATACATATCTTCATTCTAACTTTTGTACTTTGGCATTCAACTTGATAGAGTTTTCATATTACAATATTTCAATCATCTTTATTTAGATCTTTCTGTTGAACAAATTTTTTTTTTCATACACCTAAATCTTAACTAGTTTGCACTTGTAAGGATGCGAGCTCACACCAGTTTACTTAAATAATTATTTAAAAGGTAGATCAATGTGAGTTAAACATGTGCTATATTTGGTCTAATTAAATCCCGGTTCTCCAAAATACCGTTAACTGCTGCTAAATTTAATCTAAGCAGTATAATGTCCTCAAATTTGATGGTTTCATTTTGTGAACGGCACTTATGATGACTCCCTTTCCGCTCCTCTTAAACACTACCACGACCTTATCGTCCTTGGATTGTTTATAATAATTGTACCTGATTAAATGTTTGTTTTTCAATGTAAGGCTTCTAAGCAAAATTGTCTATAGTAAATAGGACTTTATTGTCCTTGGTGGTGTCATATCAAGAGTGTGGGTAGCTCATGTCATGATTGGCTTGTGTAAACATGAACTAGATAGCTTCAATGTAGCTGTATAAAAATAAAACATACATTTATAGAAAAAGAAAAGTAAATTTTACGGTTAACATAATCTTTTATTAAAAATACTGTCTAAAACTATAGTTTCCTTTATCGTAGTTTGGCGTTTATATTAATGTTGACAATTTTAAGAGCTTAACACTTAAGTTAATTGATTTGGTAATTATGTTATTGATTATTGGTTTGAAGAATTAACGACAACTGAAGCACACTGATACTCTCAACTCCTAAGTCTTCAATTTTTCTAATTGTTGATTATAGTGTTTGCTGAAATAACTTTCAAATTTATATCATCAGTGGTTCACGGCGACGGTCGTTTGGTTGTTGTCGTTGGTCAGTAGGTATTGCTTTTACTCTGATTGTTTTGTCATTTAAATATCATGCACGCCAGGTGTTTGTTGAAATGCATAATTTGTTTGTGGCTCATTCGTTAATAATTTTAGCAGCCCAGTCATACCCGAGCCCAACCTGTATGCCGATAACCGATTAGCGATTAAACTAATCCTTAGCAAGGTTGGTAATATTCTGTCTCCAGAACCCACCACCTAATATCCAACCTATCTTTGAAACAATTTGTTGGATCATTCATAATCAGATTTGTATAAGCATGAACAGAAGTTGCTCTAAGAAAAATTAGTATTTGAGAGTTTGAGATAAATGTAAAATTATTTACTCATACTTTTATTGATTCAAAATACTATATGAAACAATTTTCCTTGATTTCGCAGGCTATATTGCCAATTGATACCGTTGCCCTTATGTTTGCATGAAGACATCTTTAGCTCATATAACCGCTTGCTAAGGTATTATTCCATAATCCATATGTTCTTTGGTCACATGAACCGTAAATACACTACATATGTTTGCAATGCCACTTACTTGTAAGATTTGCAGTGCATCTGTACATGCCCATGCACTGAAATCTGAATCATGTCAATATGTTTTTAACCATAAATTATAACCGAAACCAACCCGAAATAAGATTAGTTACTGAAGCAACCTACCCAGAACCTAGGAAAAGAACATCTGACTTACCGAACCAGACCCGAAGCTGCCTTAAACCCGGTTAAACAATTCTTGACTTACATCTTAGACTAATTTTGAGTCAAACAACTGACTGCAAACTCTTGCAGATTATACATTGCTAAAAATTTAAAGTGATATTAAACAATCACAAGTAAATTTAAGACTATAGCCAATGCAGCACACATGAAGCGAAGTAGAGCAAAAAGTGCAACGAAATCTGTTAACAGTTTTCCGATTATACCTTCGAACCGTCAATTTGCTGTAGCAACCTGTTAGTTGCTGAAGTCCGAAAATCGACTGTTAATCACAAATTTAAGTAGCCTTAAACCTGATTACACAATACCCAAACAATCCAACATGAGAAAACTAAAAACCGAGAGGTATGCAAAATTGTAGATGTTTGCAAGTTTTCCCAAATTGTGAACTGTTTCTTTTCTGCGAATTGTTTTATTTTTTTGTGACTTGTAATAACTTTATTATGCGATTAGGCACAAGTTAACTCGAGCTATGGCAAGGATTAGAAGCCATTGAAGAGCCTTACAGCTTTTTTCTAAGAGTCATTAGTGAAGGAGGCTGCATACACTTGCAAAGCTTTGTTACTTGAATTTTATATCATGATATTATTCGTAGTAGTATATATGAAGGTGCTCAGTGAGACAGTGACACCATAAAACACAAAAAAAGGAAGGAAAAAACAGGGATGTGGGGTGTGCTTCTACATTGATGTGCTTCTACCCAAGGTAGGGGGTTTATTATGAACATCACTTGCATGTTGATTAGTGTTTTTGATGTTTATGATATGACAATTGAATGTTTGTTTAGGTTAGACCAGTAGTTGAAGATGAGATGTATAAAGTAGTCAGAACTGGTTAAAGGAAAAGTGAGTATCCAACACTCCCTTTAATTGTTGGCTATTTTGTAAAATAAAAAAAATATGAAACATGAGATGATATTTGCAGCCAAGCAGTTGAAGAGAAGCAGTTGAAGAGGATGATCACAAAAAGTAACATTTGTAGGACAAGGATGATCATTTTTGTTCGTGCAAGTGAAGACTAGCCCAACATTCGGGTAACAAGTAAAAAACGGAAACTTTGATTCGTGTAAAAAGCTTATATATATGCGTAACGTTTTCGTGTTTTAACGCGCAGCAACGTGCGCGGGTTAGTCTACTAGTATATTTACATTTTTGGGAGATTTGGTGCATCAGGAGTTGTACATGGTGTTGCTAAAGTTGTATTCAACACCTCCACGTGTAAGTCACCGACCTTCAACCCACATGGCTCCCGTTCCTTTCACCGTCACCAAAACAAAAATACCTCCTGATCTTCTTCATCTCTCTCTGGTTCTTTCTTCATCAAGAGGTAAGTTGTTTGTGTTGAGTTTTGAGATCACTGAAACTAAGGTTAGGTCGACCTCATTTATCCCTAATCGTACGTCTTAGGGCTTCAGGTGTTTGTTGGTGGTGTCGGCTACGTGACAGCACAAAACACAGATTGTGAAGAAGGTGAACATGACGATGATCAGTAGATCCTATCTCAAAATCAAAGGTAGCCCTAAATTTATCTCCAATTTCGTTTTCGTGCTCATTGGATGTTACTATCAACTAATAGTTAGAAATTTAAGTTTCAATTTTGGCAAGACGATTGAGTTGTGATTTAATTCAAGAATGATGCAATTCGATTCGCAGTTAACTTTGGGTATCTGATTTGTTTTTACCTTTTAATTTTTTTTTCAACTTCTGTTTGATTATACCTGCCTATCTGCACAAGTTAAGGTAGTGTTCTCTCTTGGTAAGATTCGATACTAGATAGGACTTTAAGTGCCTTGTTTTTGTGTCCGTTAGCACTTAGCACCTTAGGATTCTGTGTTTGTTGACCAATATTAGTGGTTATAGCGTTTGCCTGACAATAACCATGATAACCACCATACAGAAAACATTGTCTACTCTGATTTCCTTTTGAGAGTTAGACATAATTTTGATGATCAAAAACACATAATTAGTTGTTAATCATTAGGTAATGAATGCATACACATGTTATTCGTTCATTTACAGGTAACATGAAAAGGATATATAATTTTTTTCTTAATTTAGATTTACTTTCTTCATCCAGGTAATGATGACCCTCCAAAGAATCGCTGCAATAAGAAATGGAACTAATGGCTCACCACTTGAAGTTAGGGTTGTTAGAAAGTGGCTGCTTCCTACTGGTCGACATCAACGTAAGTCTACCTTACCATCTCGGCCATCATGTCTACCACACATTTACCTGATATTTAGCCTAATAATTATCAAAACGTTTTCAGGAAGATGCAGTTGAGGTTGTGGCC
The DNA here is from genome assembly GCF_021521415.1 of Bidens hawaiensis. Lineage (NCBI taxonomy): Eukaryota > Viridiplantae > Streptophyta > Magnoliopsida > Asterales > Asteraceae > Bidens > Bidens hawaiensis. Next base: position 56,512 of record NW_027498907.1, read on the forward strand.
CCTGCAAAAAACATACAACACCTGATTGACTAACTTCAAGTTAATTGGTGCTTCTCAATCCAAAAACGTATTTGCACTTCGAAGCGAAATACGATGCGGACAGTCGATCACAAAGCTTTCATAATACTGGAAAAATACATGCACGCGGTCCCAATACAGAAAGACAACATACCTGCATTTCATTTTCACTTGCCACACGAGGTGGTGCATACCCACACCAACAACAAAGATCTCTTAGCAGGTACTTAACATGTCTTCCTAAAATTCAGTTTCTGGTTCTCTATACAACTCTAACTTAACTAACTCGGAGTAACAAACGGGCCCGTTTGACCTTCCTGTGTCAACATGATCAAAAATATCCTAACCAGGCCCGTATCCAGAATTCATGCTTCGATAGCCCTGACACATCCCACATACTAGACCCAAAGGCCATAGACCCTTGGCGGATCTACATATCTGGTGTCAGGTTCAACCGACACCATATGTTTTTGCGTTTATATATAACGCAAAAGGCCAAATTGTAGACGCTGACTTAAGAACAGGCCCTGCCTCGCCTTTACTCATTACTGATTTGGACTAACAAAAGGGCCCATTTAACTATGTATAAAGAAATAATTAAATAGAGGATAATTACCAACATGCATAGTGAAAATAAGTCAACAAATGTGGTGATTGTGTTATAGTTAACTTTTCTCAATTCCAACGACTTAGGTCCTTAATTTTTGAATTAAACAATGTTTTACCTGTTATGGTTTAAAGGAAGATTATATAGGAATTGTTTTGTTTTTTTACATGATTAATGAGGTCAATCTCTGAAGATTGCATACATTTGTTACAATTTTAGAGGATCTAATTAATTTGTTGATAATGATGTGTGCACATGAGTTTTCTGGAATTAGATTTATATTTTTACATTTGTTTAATGTTTTGACAAATTGATATGTAGTACCATGAAATATATTAGACTTTCTTAGTGGCCATTAGTATTGAAATATATTACATCCTTTTTAATTTTGAAGTAAAAATAGTATATTTGTCTATGCCTATTTGGTGGTGTTTGAAAAGTATGCCATTGATGTGGTCACTATGCATAATAATTCCCTGCTTCATTATACTAACACCACCTTTCAATATAGGTTATGTGAAACCTATCAGTTACTAGGAGCATCGACTTTGTCTTGAAAAAAAAAAGCGGCAATTCTGCTAAGAAATATTTTTTTGACTGCCACAGCAGCAGACAGCCGCTGGCAGGAAAACAAGTACAATACCAAATATCCATCTGTTGCAACAACGGCTTACTACACGCACCTTACAAACCTAGAAGCTGGGAATAACTATATGTAATGCTCCGTCAATACTTTGATGCTTGTTCAACGCTACTTAATGTTCTGTAAATAATGGTAGTTAATCATCTATAAATCATAAGCGTAACTGCAACTCCCGCACAACCAAGCCCATCGCAACATTAATATTATGTAATTAATGTTCACACAAGTCGAACATTAATTGAACTACCCACGCTCAAATTCAAATGTAATGTATTGATATGACACCACTTCACTAGAAGACAAGTGATAGAAACCAATTAAATTCGAATGTAATGTATTGATATGATACCACTTCACTAGAAGACAAATCTAGAAGTTGGGAATATTTATATGTAATGCTCTGCCAATACTTTGATGTTTGTTCAACGCTACTTAATATTATGTAAATAATGGTAGTTAATCACTTGATCATCTATAAATCATGAGCGTAACTGCAGCTCCCACACAACCAAGCCCATCGCAACATTAATATTCTGTAATTAATTTTCACACAAGTCGAACATTAAGTGAGCTACCCACACTCAAATTCAAATGTAATGTATTGATATGACACCACTTCACTAGAAGACAAATATAGAAGTTGGGAATATTTATATGTAATGCTCCGCCAATACTTTGATGTTTGTTCAACGCTACTTAATATTATGTAATGCTCTTCTTCTCCGGTTACTCAAGTCATTTCTTCAGATTCTCGAGTCGAAACTCGGCTTCAAGTTTGTATTCTTCAAAACATTTTATCACAACTTAAAGCACCGACTTCTCTGTGCGTGCATCTATAATTTAAGATGGATGGTATAATCATCTGGCCTTCAAGGCAACATAAGGAAAATCTTGGAACAGATAGCCGGTAAGATTTAATAGTTCGTTCAGCCATGGGCGGATCTATAGTAGAAATGGGTGGTTCTCCGGAACCACCCGAGTTTCGAAATAATGGTGTATTTGTATATATAAAAATATTAGAGGAACCACCTTATAAATTTGGAAAGAACCACCTTTAAACTCATTTAAAACGCTTGTTCAGTTGGTAAGGTGATGATTTTGTAACTTGAAGGTCACAAGTTTGATTATGGATTTCCATATATAACCTTTGAACTTTTGTTTTGAACTTTTCCTTTTTACTAACTACTGCACAACCCATTTAGGGTTTTATTAGTCAAAAAATCAGACACTAAACACAATGGCGCCTGCTATCTCCCCTGATCCATCGTCCCCGTCGGCCGTTCTCCGACCACCACCACAGCTTTTCTGGCCGTTCTCCGACCTCCTGCCTTCCTATCCTACGGTCTTCTACTCTTCCTCGAAGCTCGGTTGCTCGAATCCTCCCACTTTGAAAGTAAGTTTGCATTCATTTGTTAAATGTTAATTGTTCTTGATTGCAAACTACTTAATTGTTAGGTTATTTGTTAAATTTAGTTTTAATGGCTTGTGGTCACGATTAATATGTTTCAAATCATGGTTGTTGGTGTTGAATGTTAAATAGTTGAAAAGACAAGAGTGGTGGAGCGGGTGGATGTTTTTTGTTAAGGTAAGGTTAATTGTGTGAATATGGTTTCTAAACGACCCGAACCTCAAACGGACCCGGAATTTGTTATTTATCGTATTTTTATTATGTAATGAACTTTGTCCGAACCATCGAACCGACCCGAACCTCAAACCGACCCGGATTTTTTTATACCCGATTCTATAGAATTGAGTCATCTAAAAGTGGTGCACCACTTGAAAAAAATCCATGGATCCGTCACTGCGTTCAGCATACCACAGCAGTGCTCCACCTGCATACAACGTTAAACAAACATGAGGACTCATAGGGGTATTTTCAATCAAACTTCAACACATCTAGAACTATTACACGTATATATAGTGATATATACGCTTAACATGTAGAATACGTACATAGATCAATCTAATAATTATTATACGCCAAAGAGAATTGAGTGATACCTTGCACATTGGTTGCAAATATGTCAAACCCGTAGATTCATCAATTCCAAAAATACCCTGAAAAACAAAAACATTATTTTTTCAAAAACCAAAATCACAAACACACCTCAAGGTATGCTCCAAATATAAATTCTTGAAAAAAATAGTTATAAAAGAAACTAAAAAAATCCATTGAAATACAAACCAATGCCTTATGTATTGGTTTTAAAAAAAGAGCTAATACACGGGGAACATTTTGTCTGAAGTGTCAACAAAATTTAAACAAAAAATGTAAGGAACAAATAACAAAAAAAAATTTGTATGACCCAGTGAATAGTTTGTAAGTGTTTGTCAAGAAGTTTGTTTATTTAATAAACGTACGATCATGAACAAAATTTGTTCATTTAGTTAAACAAACGAACATGAACGCATGTCTCGTTCGTTCGTTTAAACTCGTTTATGCACAGTCGTTTACGCTCATTTATGTTCGTTAGTTTAAGTTCGTTAATATATCCATTTATTATTTTTTGGCCCATTACCCAAATTGTATCGATGCCCATTTTTACATGAGTGATGAGCCAAAGCTGGGCTCAGGCCTTGCATAGTTGCACAGGAAGATCGTGTAGTCCCGTTGAGCCTTAACTATTTTGGACTTCTATGTATGAATTTCACACTAAACAATCGAGCTTGAGCCGAGCTTTGGCTCGTTTTAGGGTACTGGACACGAGCTCAAGCCAAGCTTAGGCTCGTTTAAGTTTTTTCTCGAGATACATGAAAATGTTTAAAATGTATATAAATTAATTACTAACAAACGAACCGAGCTCTAGCTCCCATAAATCAAATGAGCCGAGCCCGGGCAGGGCCAAAACCCACTGTATCGATGCCCCTTTCTAAAATACACTACTTGGCAACCTATATATATATATATATATATATATATATATATATAATTTCTTACGTATCAGCAGACTTGAAAAATGATACTGCAACAAAATCAACACCTTCTACAATCCCAAAATCAATATCCAACCAATCCTGAAAACATAACACAAGACCCATAATTGTATTAAATCAATAAAACGCTTATAAATGTCACATTTTTATCTTCTTAGGTATAAAAACATTATTAACCTTTGAGGAAACTGTTGGAAGCATGACATGGCCTTCACGAACTTTTATCTCGCCAAAAAGTCAAATTGGCATGAAGCAGCAAAAGATTCAATATTTCAATCACAAAACATAAAATAATAATAATAATAATAATAATAACAATAATAACAATAATAATAATAACAACAACAACAACAACGACAATAAGAGTATGGGTCTTAAACAACATTTATACAAGTATTCAAACTTTAGAGGTTACAGGAATACCTTCTTGGCAACCGCTGACGAGTACTTTTTGCCCTTGAACAGTATTTCCCATAACATTTGGTAGAAATGCCCAAACGGTCCAAGATACGCACACCCAAAAACCTGCTTAGAAATGAATCCGTATATATGAATCAGTTCCAACTTTCAAGTGATTTTAGCACAAGAATGTTCAAATTGACTACATATTTAAATAAACAAAGATGAGCATGAGTTAAATGCATTACAAATATTATTTTTGGCCACACATTATCATATAATTTTACAAAAAAAAGTCAAATTTTACAAAAAGTCAAATAATTATTTAACAAATATTAATCCAACTACTTATTTTTGGCCACACATTATCATATAATTTCATTAACTCTTTGGTAAAAAAAAGTTTCAATGGTTATTTTTTCACTTTTGTTGGTCAAAATTGTTTAAATGTTAACTGCAAGAACTAATGGCATCATCAAGGAAGATGTACCTATGAAGCATCAACTCCAGTTGCTCGTCACCAATGCTCGATCCCCCAACGGATCTATCTACCAAAACTGAGCTCACTTTTTTCATCTTTTATGTACATACCAATATTGATCTGCAAATAATCCAACTTTGAGTTAAACATGTGTAACTCAACTTGAGTAATGCATGCATAATACTACAAACGTTTAAAACATACAGTATAATAGTTTCCTGCAATTGGTTCATTCACTTCAAGACCCCCGTCAGCTCTCTATAGTCTCGAATCTGCCACAAAAAAATTACCTTAAATTATAACTAACATGTTTTTTTCAAGAATCACAAAAAGTTTTGATCAGATACCCGTTGAATAAAATCTCGACCGTTGGAATCAGAGTAAAATGTTTTATTGCTTTTAAAGGTGGTTGTGATCTTAGTTGTTAGTTGTATTTAGTTATGGTTTTAGCCCATATAGTTGGCTAAAGCCCATGGGCCTTTTATGGGTTGATAGCTAGGGTTTAGTTGTGTATAAATAGATGTAATTGCTTATGTATTTCTAACACCTTCAAGTAATAAACATTACTTCACTACAACCATTTCTTTACATGGTATCAGAGCTACGGCTCTCGATCCAAACCCTAGCCGCCACTTAATCTGAACCGAACTAGCCGGCCCTAGATCTGAAACCGAACCCGTCTACCTTCTGTCCAGATCTTGTAATCCTTTTTTGAGATATATTCCGCCGTCACCGCCTCTCCCACTATCACCACCACCCTCCGATTAGCAAACCCTGAAAATCCGACGCCGGTCCGCCGCCGCACGCGCTCCCACGCGCCACCTGAAGACCGCCGCTGTCACCCACGCGCCGCCGCGTGACGGTGCGTGCACCATCCTCTGGCCGCTGTATTTTTTCCAGGTTACTTATTTCTTGCTTCCGCACCACCCTGTGTTGTTAGTTTTTCAATTCGGGATCTTTTAGTTTTCAGTCTCAGTTCGCGTGTGTATTCGTTCGGATAAGAAACTTTCAGATCCAATGGCTGATAAAAAGGCTTCAGAAAATCAGATTGCTCCAGGTATTATTAATTATTCAGCTGTTCTTCGCATTCCGATCAAACTTGACTCAAAAAATTGGGGTTCGTGGAGTCTCTTTGTCCAAAAGGATCTTGAAAGTATGGACAAAGACGATCATCTCACTAAACCACCCCCGAACCCGATTACCAAAGAATGGAAAATTGATGATAGCGGAATCTTAATGGCCCTATGGAATGCTATGGATACACAAATCCTTACTATTGCTCAAAACTTTTCCACCGTAAAGGAAATGTGGGATCACCTCTCTTCATCCTTTTCGGCTAAGGAGTCTATTTCTCATGCTTATTCTGTGGTTCAAGCCTATGGTCGGGCCGAGCAAGGTGATTCTACATTTACCGACTATTTCACACGATTCTGCAAACTCCGAGATGAGCTTCGCACTATGTTTCCACCCACTACTGATTTGAAGATTCAGGAGGAGCGAAACGCCAAGATGGATGTCATGACCTTCATTGCCGGAATATCGCCTAAGTATTCAAGCGCCCGACCCCTACTGTTGAGCAACTCCGCTGCCACATCTTCAGTTGCATCAACCTTTCACCTGTTGCGGGAAATGTATGGTCCTGGTGCAACTCTACCTCCTACTGATACATCGGCTATGTATACATCTACTAGTCGGGGTACTGGTCGAGGTTCTCATATGACCCACAAAAAGGGTATTGGACGGGGCGGTGGTCTTGTTTGTCACTATTGCAAGGAACCAGGTCATACGAAATGGGACTGCCCGAACCGCCCTCCTGGAAGTCAGCCACCTCCTCGTCCCAAAGCTCGTTTGGCTGCCGCTGGTGAGACTTCAGGTCCAACCGCCACTCCCACCTACACAGTTAGCGAAGAAGACTATTGTCGTCTCCAGCAGCTTCTAGCCTCTCAGACTCCTGCTCCTGTTCCTGCTCCATGTGCCAATACGGCCGATTCAGGTACGCTTCCTAGTCCTTCTTCATCTTGGATTATTGATTCGGGTGCCACTCATCACATGACTGGGAATTCGAGTATTCTGTCCAACCTTAATAAAGTCTCCCACCAACCCGTTCGACTGGCTGATGGGTCTTCCTGTCCTGTACTGGTGGTTGGATCCATTAACACCTCATCCGACTTAAACCTCTCGTCTATCCTATATGTTCCTAAATTTCCCGATAACCTTTGTTCGGTAAGCCAACAATCTAAACAACACAATTGCTCTGCTAAATTTTATCCTACTCACTGTATCTTTCAGGAACTAGGGACTAACCGTCTGATTGGCACAGGTTTTGAATCTGGAGGCCTCTACCGCTTAATCTTCCCGTCAGGTCCTACATGTTCTACAACAACTGCTTCAGTCAAGGAGGACCACTGTCGGTTAGGTCATCCCTCTACAGCGGTTTCGAGGCAAATGCGTCCAGATTTACCACTTTCGTCTTTTAATTTTCATTGTGAGTCGTGTCAACTTGGTAAACATACCAGGCGTCCCTATCCCCCTAGAGTGTCTAATCGAGTCAGTTTTTGTTTTGAACTTTTGCATTCTGATGTATGGGGGCCTTGCCCTACCAAATCTACTTTGGGTTTTGAATATTTTGTTAGCTTTATTGATGACTATTCTCGCACTACTTGGATTTATTTGATGAAATCTCGTAGTGAAATTTTTTCCATATTTCAAGAATTTAATGCTTATGTTCAAAACCAATTTAACACCACCATTAAAACTTTCCGATCCGATAATGCTAAGGAATATTTTTCCACCGACTTTTCTTTGTACTTTAAAAACAACGACATTATTCATGAATCATCATGTGCATATACATCTCAACAAAATGGTGTGTCCGAACGCAAAAATCGTCACCTATTGGATGTTGCTCGCACACTCATGATCTAATCACGTGTCCCTCATCGTTTTTGGGGAGATGCCGTTCTCACAGCTGCATATCTGATTAACCGTATGCCCACACCCGTTCTTCATGGTAAAACACCATTTTCTGTACTATGTCCCACCGGTACTCCTTTTCCTCTCGCACCTAAAGTCTTTGGTTGCGTTGCCTATGTTCATGACCATCGTCCGAAAAAAATCAAACTTGATCCCCGAGCCCTTCGTTGTATCTTTGTTGGTTACTCACGGGTTCAAAAAGGATATCGGTGCTATAGCCCATCTCTTCACCGATACTTTACTAGTGCCGATGTCACTTTTAATGAGCCCTGTCCTTACTTTCCTGAGTGTTCCACTCCTGTTTCTGACCCATTTCCTGACCTCGATATACCCACATCTTCCTTCATCCCCACCATTCCTGTGTCAATTCCTTCTACCGATCCAATCTCTACTGATTCTGACCCACCGACAGAATCTCCGCCACTGCTTTTCATATATGCTAGGGGAGGTAGGGGTCAAACATCAGCGACTCTTGATTCATACCCTGGCCACGACCCCGAAATACCCTCCGATACTCCACCTACATCTGAGCAATCCACACCTCTCACTAATACATCCTTACCCGATCCAACAAACTCTGATACACCTGTTTATGATCCTCCTGGTGCCCCACTTCCCGATATACCTATTTCCTTTCGTAAGGAACCCCGGACATGTACTCGTTACCCAATTTAGGACTATGTTGCCTACACCCACCTATCTCCTGAATCTCATGCGTACACCACTACCCTTGATTCCTACCCGATTCCCAAAAATGTGACGAGCGCTCTCGCTCACCCAGGATGGAGACAGGCTATGGAAGATGAAATTGGGGCTCTAAAGTCCAATCATACATGGGATCTTGAAACACTTCCTAAAGGGAAGCGTATTGTTGGTTGTCGTTGGGTGTTTACGGTTAAACTACACCCGGATGGCTCCTTACACCGCTTAAAGGCTCGGTTGGTTGCAAAAGGGTATTCTCAGGCATATGGCATTGATTACGATGAAACTTTCTCTCCGGTTGCTAAAATGCCATCTGTCCGTATTTGTATCGCTCTTGCTGCCATTAATCATTGGCCGCTCCACCAGCTCGATGTCAAGAACGCCTTTCTTAATGGTGTTCTTGAGGAGGAGGTATATATGGAGCAGCCCCCAGGGTTTGTTGTTGAGGAGGAGGCCTCAAAAGTTTGTAGACTACGTCGTTCTCTGTATGGTCTTAAACAGTCTCCCAGGGCATGGTTTGGTCGATTCTCTAGTGTTATGGGACAGTTTGGGATGACTCGGAGTGCCTACGATCACTCTGTCTTCTTTAGACACCATAAGGGAAAGAGGATTATCGTAGTTGTTTATGTGGATGACATTATAATCACAGGTGATGACGAGGTCGGGATTACCGAACTCAAGCAGTTTCTTCAGTCTCAGTTTCAGGTCAGCGACTTAGGTCGATTGAGGTATTTCCTTGGCATAGAAGTATCGCGCTCTCCACAAGGAATACTTCTCTCCCAACGAAAGTATGTCCTCGATATGTTAACTGAATGTGGCTTACTGGGTTGTAAACTTGTTGATACCCCAATGCTTCCTACAAAGAAACTCCTCCCAAAGAAAGGAGATCCAATGAAAGATCCTGAGCGATACAGACGGCTGGTTGGTAAACTTAATTATTTAACCATCACACGACCGGATATCTCCTTTACTGTCAGTGTTCTGAGCCAATTTATGGCTACACCATACACCGGTCACTGGGATGCTGCCCTTCGTGTCTTAAGATATCTTAAGACCTCACTTGGCTTGGGTATATTATACTCCGATCAGGGTCATTGTCGTGTAGGTGCCTTCACGGAAGAAGGAGATGGTCGGATATCAGGGTTCTCAGATGCAGATTGGGCAGGTTGTCCGATTTCTCGACGATCTACCACCGGATATTGTGTGTTTGTTGGAGGAAATCTTGTATCATGGAAGAGTAAGAAGCAACACACGGTTTCCCGGTCGAGTGCCGAATCGGAGTATAGAGCCATGGCAGATGTAACCTCAGAGATGACATGGGTTCGTCGTCTTCTCAGAGAGCTCGGGGTTGTTGCTAATGACTTGATGAGGTTATATTGTGATAGTCAGTCAGCCATTCATGTAGCCAAGAATCAAGTATTTCATGAGAGGACAAAACATATTGAGGTCGACTGCCACCTTATCAGAGATCGTGTAGTAGGCACACAAACTGATCCTCCTTCCATTCAACCAGTTCATGTGAAGACAAATTTTCAGCTAGCAGACATTCTAACTAAACCGCTCCGAAAAGCTCAGATAGACTTTATTTGTAACAAGTTGGGCATGATTAACATCTATGCTCCAACTTGAGGAGGAGTGTTAGTTGTATTTAGTTATGGTTTTAGCCCATATAGTTGGCTAAAACCCATGGGCCTTTTATGGGTTGATAGCTAGGGTTTAGTTGTGTATAAATAGATGTAATTGCTTATGTATTTCTAACACCTTCAAGTAATAAACATTACTTCACTACAACCATTTCTTTACAGTTGTAATCTCTTTCCCAACTCCGTCTTCCGTAGGTATGGGGCCCACCTGAATTCAGATAATTAGTTATAAGAATGTCCCAAAAACAAAAACTTAAAAAGAGTTGACATGTTGAACTTACAGTGAATTCGACTTCCGCTTGTTCCTTATTTTTGTACACTCTAGTGGTCTAAAAAGTGATTAAAACAGTAAATTTTTTAATCCTTATCCAAAGCCTAATATTCAATTTGGGATCTTATCGGACTGCCAGAATTTAATTCAACTCATAATTGAATTAATCATGGACCTCTTGTTAATTAAGTACCAAACGCGGTTCTGATTTTGAGCAATACTCTACAACATTCACATAATACATCCATGTGACTCCTATCTTTTACATAATTTGTCCAGTCTGCCTATCTTTCTATATAATGGAATGTAGTGCATGAGAAAACTACACAAAAAACCTACAACTCTCTTTTTCCTAAGGATTGAACATAGTAATTAAAATCATGTTTAACATACAACCATAATCTAAAGCTAAACTTATATTGAAATCATTTAATTAAAATCCAAATTAACTTTCTTTTCATTTCACTTTAACTACTAATTAATTGAATTAATCATGGACCTCTTGTTAAATAAATGTTAATTAAGTACCAAACGTTGTTCTGATTTTGAGCAATACCCTACAGCATTCACATAATGCATCCATGTGGTCGGGCCCTATCTTTTACATAATTTGTCCAGTCTGCCTATCTTTTTATATAATGGAATGCAGTGCATGAGAAAACTACACAAACAACCTACAACTCTCTTTTTCCTAGTTTCTCTCACTCTCGGTCTCTTTTCTAGCCAGTAGCCACCACCATAAGTCACAAAGTTGATTTGTGTGCAATATTGGGCAAACTCTTTTTGTTGACCTTCGGCTATCTTTTGTGTTGTATCTTGTGTATAATCTATCGGAGCCAATATCGATTACACAAGTTCTAATACTCCATTTCATAAAACACAATCAATTCGATTGGTTGGTGTTTAATCCAACCTAAACATGCATTATAATTTGTTGTGCTAATTATTAGATTTTTTTTATTAATATTGTTTTATAAATCTCGCATTACTTCTTCCAACATAAAGTAAGTTGTTAAGCCATGCATAGGATGGGAACTGTGAGCGCAACAATACATATCTTGAAATGGCTAAACAAGACTACAATAACTGTTAAGCCATGCATCAGCACGAGTGGAACATTTTTCAACACTAAAATTTACCAAGTCTTTCAAAAATTTCCAGATGAACATTCTTAAATTTATGATGATGTAAAAAAGTAGAATCATCTGGTTTATTTATTTTTTTTATGCAGATGGTATTTAGATTCTGGTACCAAACAATTCGCCAAGAGTGATGATCTCACAAGCCTTTTGGTAACGTATTACCAAGTTGCAGCCAGCGTATTTGAGCCAGAAAGGTCCAAGGAGCGACTATCATGGGCTAAAACTCCATATTAATCGATACGATCTCCAGATTTTTTGATTCGCCACAGCTTTCAAGTGAGCACAGAAGAGCTTTTGTTGACGAATTTAAAAACATCAATTCTGCTTCCAAAAAACATTCCAGGTATGAGCTTTTCTTAAAACTCAGCAAATCGAGTGAGTTGGTCAAAATAGGACGTTATTAAAAAGTTTCACCCAAATTGATCAAAAGTTTTTATTTTTTCTCGTTTAATGAGAGAGCCTTTTTGTAGTCTCATTGTATCTTAATAGTGTTCTTGACTTATTTGATTTCAAAGAGGCGGAGAACCATGGCACGGGGTGATGGTCGCACTGCAAGGGACCCTACACGATCTTGCGTTGGAGGCGCTCATGGATCATAATCGAGACATCTACCAACAACTCCACCATGCAGTAATTAAGCTTGATATAACTGATCTTATGAATCTTCTTTTGTGACAAACCTTTTGTTGTTTCTAAATAACACTGACGATTGTGTATTTGTGTTGTTTGGAAATAGTGGGAGATGTGGTTGATGAGGTGGCAGGACGGAGAAGATAGGCGTGTTGAACTGGGCGTTGTTATGGGTGACTTATGGAGTCTGCTTCTTGTTCCGGGTCCATATTTGAGGTAGTAGTCTTTTAACTCTTTATTTCTTTCAGGCACTCGGATGGTCAGGTCCATTTTGTAGGAGTATCTGGTGTTGTAGAAATCGCTAGGCGCTAGCCGGGCTGTGGGTCGGCCGACTTTTCCAAAGAACCTAACCACTCAAGACTTGATAACGGATTCTCAAAATGTAAGGACTCTTAAGTGCAGACCATATCTATAGTGTACGTAGGATAGTCAAAGGCAATTGCATAATAGAATTGAGTGTAGTGTTTGTATCAAGCATCTTGCTGGGCTTGGCTTTATACTCTTTGTGTGATAGTTTAATGAAAGTTAGTTTTGTTAGTAGAAAAAATTAATAATTTACTACCATTTGTTTTTTTAGTTCTGAACCAAAAATTATAAGAGAAACCAAGGGCTAACTCTTGAAAAGGTATACTTTTGACTTTACAAGGTCAAACACATCAATTCATCTTCAAAATTTAGTTGAGCTCTTCAGTTACTTTAACAAATTATTTATAGCTATTTTACCCGAAAAGGTGCAAGAAAATGAAGAATGTTCACATGCAATTTCGTGTTTGGGTAAACGTTAAATGTTACAAAAATTAAAAATTTCGTGTTTGGGAAAACCTGTGAATATGCGATGTGTTCGGTCCACATGTATGATACGATTTTTCGGTTTCAAGTCGTATCAAATTTCGTGTTTGGGAAAACCCGCCGAACCTTTTAATGCTGACCGAGTTCATGTAAGACTCCCGGTTCGGGTACCCTACAACAGCTGGATTTACTTATAAAACATAGTTCTCAAACTTAGCTAGATTTCATTCATCATGGAGCGAAAAGAAAAGTACATAATATTAATCAACATTACACATTGGCTTAAAACATAACGATAACATAAATTGTCTTAACATGAATTCTTATATGGATGCCAACCGATCGATACTTGGATAGCTAGCCTGCTAATGCACTCCTAGACCTGCAATCAACATGATGCTCATACTAAAAGTTATGGTGAGTAAAACATTTAAAAAAGCATACATTCCATTTCATAACTCATAGAAATATGAAATATAGATTATCAAGCAGAGAAATGGATCCTGGAATTTTTGCTACGGGTGCACAAAATGGATCCGATGAAAAATGGGTATGGACAGAGAGAACATGTCTGACAAACTATTTTGGAGGCCGAAGCCAAATAAACTTTAAAGGGCCCAATAATGAAACCAGAAGCTTTTATTCAGATAGTCACAACATACTTTTTATTTAATCATATAGTCATGTGTAATGATAATATTTTTGTTTTACAAACTAAAATTATAAATCTACCCAAATAATGAAATTGTTATAAAATTGTTAAGCAGAACATAAAAAGAAATTTCATACCCAATTGCTATAATATATCAAACAGAATATTAATAAAGTAACAAATATAAAACCATTATTTTTTTTAACGACCAACAAACAGAGAATTGTCTATATATTCAGTATAGAGTGACCCAATAGCAAAAGGCTACCGGCAGCTGGCCCAACCCAGTTGTACGGATCCCTTAAGCGTCTCAAGTTATCTCTAGTTTTGGGGAAAACTCAACCGCCCGAAGGCCCAACCCGGACGCCCTTAGGATTGAACTGGACGTCACAAAGATCTCTGTCTTTCTTCGAGCCACTTATACCTTATATAAAGTGTTGTCTGTAAGGATCAAACCTGATTCTCAATAAAAAAACTATGTTTCTTACCACCACATCACATTTAAAAAAAATCATTACTAGAATACGCACATAGCAACAAGAGTATGGTTAATTTAATTACTATAATAAGTTTTAAAAAGAAAAAAATATATAATAAAATAAATTAATTAACTCTTTCATCTTAATTCCCCATTTCTCTCGCTACTTTTCACAGTTCATTGATTCAACAACATTCGATATTTCGATCGCAAAGGCCAGGACCACCTTGTAAATCAGCCGCCGACGGTAACCGACAAATGCGGCACGAAACAGATTTGGCAAAGGCCAGGCCTACCGTAGTGATGCCCTGGGTCCGAGTTGAATCCATAGTTCAAGTGACCCCCGGTTCACACTTAACTCTTACTCAATACTCATATTTTGACAGGCAGTACGAAACAGATTTGGCAAAGAAAACAACAAACAAACAAAAAAGAGATGATCATCTTCTTTATAATAAAGTTGAAAAGGCCTTATGGAATGCATGGGCCGCTGATATCTCTTCGTGAATTAAAGATATATAGCTGGATGTGACATATGCTCCTTGCTACTTAATGTTGCTATATATACACACACGAATATTTCCATTTTCATCTTCATGTTCAAAGCTTTGTCCATAAGCAACTATGATTTTGGATACTCCACTTATTTGTTGTCAGCCTGCTCTTTCTCAACCACTTAAAACATGACACTCAACTCAACATAAAGCATATATGTACTTGAAGATATACAACAAATAAACTTTCCCCTAGGCAATATAGCCTTCTTTTTCAAGGGTTTGAAACAACCAGAGAGAGAGAGAGAAGAAGAAGATCGTCCGAGTTTTCCATATATATGTCACTAGGTGAGACTATATATATATATATATATATATAATTACTAGTTTGTTCGTGTTTCAATCTGCTATATATATGTGCAGTGCATACTGGTTGCTAGTTTGTTTGATTAATCTGTTTATGATTAGAACAAAGAGGTTTAATATCGATCTGTAGGTGCCAGCAAGCAAGGATGAAATCTGTACCAGCCGGATCTATCGGGTTGAAACCCCACACTACCCAAGTGTATGATTTTGGGTTAAAATTAGTACCCTTAGTAACAACCAGATCCATCCGCCTAGTTAACAATAACGGCCTTCCGGAACTGAAGATAAACCACCCAGGTAGGTATATATTTTCTAGAATCTTAGATTTCCATTCTTAAACACTCATACGTACAGTTGAATAATGACTCAAAAATTACCTTTACCCTATTATTATTATATTATTATTATTATTATTATTATTATTATTATTATTATTATTATTATTATTTTATATTTAGGGCGAGTTCGGCTCCAGAAAAATCTCGAGCCTAAAAGCAAGCACGTAAATTAAATAAGCCCGAGGCATTACTTTACTTATCGAGCTCGAGCCGGTTCGCCAACCTAATCGAGCATGTTATTTATATAATTTTTTAATATATATATATATATGTGTCTAATAATTATTAGTTAATATATATAATGTTATGAAAAATAATTAAATAATATATAATACATTATACATAATTATAATTATATATATATTCTAATAAGTATTCTCCATATGGATTGACAAGAGACGATTAGTGAATTTTGAAGTGTTAATTATAGTGTTTATTATGGTTTATATTTAAAATAATAAACAATAAACATTCGATTCATAATATGTGGAATGAGAACAATCGACTTTGACTAAATTATGATAACGTCAGCGGCTGATAACGTCAGCGGCTAAGACTTAGCCTTTAAAACTAAAAGTTTTCGGTTGACCCGAAACCTAGAATTCGGATCCAAGAACCAGCCCTAACTTCTTCGGTTCAGGTTCGGGTTAGTATTTTCTTGGGTTCGAGTTTCTCGGGTCAGGTTAGTTTGGGTTCAGGTACGGGTTTTCTTGGGTTGGGTTTCATGTTACGGGTAAAAGTGACAACCCTACTTTCAACGATTATAAATAAGAATCACTACATTCATTTTATACAACTTTAAATCTTCTACTTTTCTTTTAACTCATAATAATCACTATTATTTGAATAAGGTTGTAACGTTAGTGTATTTTTCATTTTTCTAACAATTACATTCATATGAAATAAACAAATCATTTTGTTATATTTAAATTTTCAGTTTTTATATTGCTTGATTATACAATTTTAATTGTGAAATATAAAGTTAATTAAAAATTTGTTAAACACAGAATATTAATGACAACAAATTTATCATGATCAATCAATTTAAATTGTAAAGATTCTAAGGATAATTATATCATCAAAGTTCAGGTATATGGTTTTGGGATAATCATGTTTTTTTAATAAACATGAGGAGACGTTCTCAAATGACATCATATTAATTGATTAACAACTATGATATTTTATGTGTATGAATATTTTTTCTTAGTATCATGGATATATATTATCATTTCTCTAGAGTTGGTATGTACTTGGAGAACCTTTTTGTCACACGGACAGCTATATATAGCTATATTAAGAGTTATAAGCAGACCTATATGTTATTTTATTAAGAGTTCCAAGTAGACATGAAATAAAAATTTTGATTTTTGATAAACAATGTGTATCTGCTAATACAATCACAAATGTAGTGTAAAAGTAAGCTTTTACCTATTTGTAACATATTTGGGTAATCTTATTTATGTAATTTTAATTTAATTATAATTGTATTAACAATATATGATCAATTTGTTGACTATATTTCACTTAATTGTCTAAGTTTAAAATTTTTAACAATTATCCGTGTAATACACGGACCTCAAACTAGTATATATATATATATATATATATATATATATATATATATATATATATATATATATGCGTGTGTGTTATTTGTAAAAGTGAAGTTTTACATCTTCTGTGATAAAAATAGAAGCAAATTAATATCAAATTTGGGTGGCGAATCAACTTTTACCAAGGAAGGAAATAAACAACTCGATGTATATTAAATTATAGTCATTGTTTTAAAGTGGTCTACTTCAAAAGCTCCACTGTGAAATTAAACCGGAACTAAATCTTCGTTAATGGTTCGGTTTTACATATCAACGGTTCGGTTTCGATTTCTAGTTATCCAAGCCGTTACTAATGGTTTGGCTCACGGTTTTACCTAAAACCGGCCAAACCGGACCGTGAACACCCCTAGTTTTAACTAACAAAAAATATTGCCACATAGCCTAGACGAAGGGAAATTCACTAACTGTCCACTCAAAAACACGCAACGGTTTAACTAATAACACAAGTGTGTGTATGCGTGTGTACTATAAAATTTCAAACTAATTACTTTAAACATGTATCAAACAGTTATGAAAAAACTAATATAAGACATATTTTGAATTAAAAAACACAGGCCTTCACCATGGCGCACGTACGTTGATCACAAGGACACCCAAAAGGTACTTTTTATTTAATTTAGCATTAATTTATAGTAGAATAATGATTTGTAAGTAATTGCATAATGTATAGAGTGTTCTAACATAAAAACATAAGACGGTACCTATTTACTTTCTAACTCACTATATAAACTAGGGTGTGCTCACGAGCTACTCGAGATCGTGTTGTGAAAAATCTTGATTGAGTTGAGCTTAATCGAGCCTCTGCCCGAGCTCAAGCCTAAAAGTAAACTCTTTTAATAAACGAGCTTAGGCGGGTTTGCAAACATAAATTGTCATAGATGTAATTTTTTAATATGTATTTAATAATCATACATACATAAATACATACATACATAGGATGAGTATCATTATAAAACTGTTAAATTAAGGAACACTTGAAAACCAACGTTTTTTATTAAACTAAATAATACATTATACACAATAGGATAATTTGAAAAAAAAATAAAAATATTTATAAGTATATAAAAATTAATAAATAAATAGTAAACGAGTCAAGCCGAGCCGACCTTAGCTTGAGTTTGAAAATCTACTCACGAGCCGAGCTCGAGCTTTGAAAATAAAGCTTGAAATGAGCCGAGTATGAGCTCGGCTGGACTCATTTACACCCCTAAACTACCAAACACTTTATATAAATGCATCATATGGTTATTACATTTTTCTAATTAAATTTGGTTATATATTAAAATACCTACAGGATAAATATTCTACAAAAAGTTTTGTAACTCATTTTTAACAACCTTTTCAAAAGTACGATTTTCTAAATAATGTAGAAATGTTGTACTTTGTCATATAATAACAGTTTTTAAAGTTACATTTTGTATCTTCTAATATATAGTTACTTTGTTAAAGATTGTGTCTCCAAGCGGTGAAATTGCACATTTGGTAGAGAGAATTAAAACAACGCTACGTACAATGGACGATGGTGATGTAACCATGTCGGCTTATGACACCGCTTGGGTGGCCCTCATACACAAAGTCGATGGAAGCGGCCATCCCCAGTTTCCATCAAGCTTGGAATGGATTGTTAACAATCAACTCTCTGATGGCTCATGGGGCGATTCTTTAATATTTTTGGCTCATGATAGGGTTATTAATACAATGGCTTGCATTATTGCTTTAACTTCTTGGAACGTTCATCCCACTAAATGCCAACAAGGTAAATCTGCATCTCTTAGATCATTAATAACAGTTCTTCACCTCTGTTGGAAAAAAAAAGTATACAAGTAAAAAAAGTTTGCATTTTTGAAATTTTAAAATAAACCCAACTATGGGGTTGGTGTCCTATTGACATAGGCAAAACCCTTAAACACATTTTGAGGCGTTGTGTTATGTCATTGTTATAGGGATCGAGTTGAGATGTTAATGCTCTTATTTAGTGCATAGTACATACCTAAAAATCGTTGTTTGGTCGCATCCTTACTAATTTTGGGACATTCAATATGTATTAAAAGGTGTTTTGCAACAGAAAATATGGACTAATTATGTGGTGATGTACTCTATGATCAGGACTGAAGTTTCTGAAAGAAAACATAAGCCAACTTGAAGAAGTCGAAGGGGAACATATGCCGATTGGTTTTGAAGTAACGTTCCCTTCGCTAACAAACTTGGCTCGGAAGCTAAAACTTGATGTCCCTGTGGATACTCCATTCATGAAAGAAATCTATGCTAGAAGAAACATAAAGCTTACCAAGTAAGTACTTTAAACCCTCGATAGCTTTTTTTCTTAAAAATAACTATATATGAGATTTTGTTAATTTTTTGTGATGAAATTAATTAAAGGATTCCAAAGGAAGTACTTCACAATGTACCAACGGCTTTACTTCATAGTTTGGAAGGATTGCCGAATTTGGAATGGGAAAAGCTTCTAAAATTGCAGTGCAAAGAAGGATCTTTTTTGTTTTCTCCATCCGCTACTGCTTTTGCATTCATGCAAACGAAAGACTAAAAGTGTCTTAGATACCTCACCAACCTTGTTACTAAATTCAATGGCGGAGGTACGTATGCTTTAATAAAATTTTGGTGGTTTATGGAACACTCCTGTTTTTGAAAAGGTAATTTATTAATGTTTTGATCGTGTTGTAGTCCCGGGTGTCTACCCTGTGGATCTTTTCGAGCATATTTGGGTTGTTGATCGCCTTCAACGACTTGGGATTTCTCGCTATTTCGAGCCAGATGTAAAAGCTTGTACAGAATATATCCACAGGTATGAAATTACTACTACATAATAGTAAAATTTTATATTCTTCATGTGAGCAGGTTGTCATCAATCATCAGATGTCACTATATGCTAAATTATTGTAGTTAATGCATTGTTTAATTTGGTGGTGCACAAATCACCTCCTATATATATAACCCTATGAACAACCTTGAAAATAAAAAAAAAACATAGAATTGGTAATAAGATTGTTTCATGACCCCGAACGAAAATGGATTTCAGGTACTGGACAAAGGATGGGATTTGTTGGGCAAGAAACTCAAATGTGCAAGATATTGATGATACCACGATGGGGTTTAGGGTTTTAAGAATGCATGGTTATGAAGTCTCTCCAGGTTGGTTTTCAGTTTCAGTGTATGTGTCAACTAGCAGGGTGTTCATACACGGTTTCAATTAGGTTAAACCGAACCAAAATCATTTAAAACCAAACCACGTATATGTTTGGTTTCGGTTTTAAAATTATCCGAATTCTGTCCAAACTCCAAGCCTGATAACAAATTTGTTTATTCCAACTCAATTATAATTTTAGCTCAATCTTATTTACCCCAACCTAATCCAATATCAAATAATGGTAAAAAATAGTTAAAAATCTAAAGCAATATATATATTAATATGTTCCATTTTTTTGTTTGGAACACAAAAAACGAACCGAAATTGAATTCGGTTTGTTTCTCATTTCTGCCCAAAAATCCGTAAAACCAAAATCAAGACTAACAAGTACCAACTGTTTCTTGTAACAGATGTATTAAGGCAATTTGAGAAAGATGGTACATTTGTATCCTTTGCGGGGCAGTCTACACAAGCTGTCACCGAAATGTTCAATTTGTACAGGGCTTCACAAATGCTCTTTCCTGGGGAGAAACTTCTTGAAAATGCCAAAGCATTTTCTTACAATTATTTGAGAGAACAAGAATCAGCCAACAAGATTCTTGATAAATGGATCATCGCCAAGGACTTGCCTGGAGAGGTCTACCCATATATTACTTTAGAAACGTTTATTATAAACTTGTTAATTATGGTGTCTTAAATCAACAGGTAGGATATGCACTAAACGTGCCATGGTATGCGAGCTTACCTCGCCTCGAAGCAAGATATTACTTGGATCAATATGGAGGCGAGGATGAAGCTTGGATTGCCAAAGGCTTATACAGGTATTGCTTGCCTTTTAAACGAATATTGCATAAATTTTTAAATGAGACTAAATTTAGTAACACAGCCGGACATTTTGTTAATAATGCTACGAATAATCTCTTAAAGGGTTCGATTTCATTGCTCCACGACACCAAGTTTTCTGGTGTGTAGGGTGTGGTTAATTGTCTAGTAGTCCCCTTTTCTTCACAGAACTGTGTGAATTCAGTTGAGTTGAATTCGCCTCCTCAATCTGTTTTCAAACACTTTGAAAACATTGAGGCTTGTTTCTTGGATTGAAGCATATTAATACGACCATTAACATCGTTTGTAATCATCAACTAGTACAAACACATAAATGTTACCAAAAACTAGATCAAGAACCCAAGTTGACCTATAAGCGGTCGCCAATAGAAAAGTCTTTCGAGGCTTCATACCCATCAAACATAAGTCACAAAGTTGATTTTGGTGTACATTTTTGGGCAAACTTTTTCGTTGATCTTTGGCTATCCTAATTTGCATTGTATCTTGTGTACTAGCTATTCGAACCAATTCCGGTTACACAAGTTCTAATATCTTGTTTCATAAAACACAATCAATTCGATTGCTGTTTGATCCAACATACACATGCACTCTAATTTGTTTTGTTAATTGTCGGATTTGTTTTTTTATTAATATTGTTTTATAAATCTTGTATTACTTCTTCAAACATAAAGTAAACTAATTAGTATACAAAAATCTTTAGAATGGGAACTGTGAGTAACAATACATACCTTGAAATGGCGAAACTTGACTACAATAACTGTCAAGCCATGCATCAGCGCGAGTGGAGCACTCTTCAACTGTAAGTTACCAAGTCTTCAAAATTTCCATATGAACATTCCTAAATAGGCTAAATTTATAAATATACATCAATATGTTGATGTAAAAAAGTAGAATCAGCTGGTTTATACATATTTTTTCATGCAGATGGTATGTGGACTCAGGTATCAAATAGTTCCCCACACTACAAATAAAAAGCCATTTAGCGACACACTTTTAATGACATTTTGTTTTTGTGCCACTAATTTAGACTTTTAATGGAACTTTGAGAATGCTATATTTGTTTGACAAACGTTTTAGTGGCATTTTAAATTATGTGTCACTAATCTATATTTTTAATATCACTTTGTATTTGTCATGAAACATTTTTAGTAGCATTTAAAATTCTTATGAAATTGTTTTGATCACTTAGTGAGTAATTATAAAACGAGAATTATTTTACTATAACCAAAAAATCTGACAATGAAAGATTTAAAGTCATTTTCAAAATCATTTTATATCCAAATAAATATGATTCAGATAACAAAGATAATTGATGACTAAAGTTCAATTATTTTGATCATAAAACATAAGCCAACGAGTAAAGACGAAATTTTAAAATTAAAAAGTTATCTCCTTCGCAAATTCAGTATAAAATATTCTCACTCGAATTTGAATATATCCGCCCCCAATTTGCAAATTTCCCTCGTATCTCCAAAAAATTATTGATGTCCCACTCCTTTGTAAATCGCCCCCCAGTTGAATACCAGTCGATGAAGTCATTCTTATCATAGTTCTGTCTCGAGAAACCCTAATCCCGAGCCGCAAAAGATTTTTTCAACGACTTCTCCTTTCCTGAATCAGTGAAGTCCTCTCATGATCAATTGGTAATTGGCAATTGGTGAAACATTCGACGACCCTCACAATCGAATTTAGTCTCACAATGGTCTCGTTATCCTACTCGATTCAACAGGCTCACAGATTCTTCATCCTAATATTGTTAGCTTTAATCACAAATCACTTCAACTTGACAGATTCACAACCCTAATCGAGTAATTGCTTGAAATCCTAAGATGGAGGTTCGTGTTTTTTTACTAGTTTTGACTATGGTGGTTTGATGAGTGCATAATTTTATTTTGTGTAGGCAAGAACTATTCATCCTGCGGTTTCTCATTTATGAAAAATTTTGTGGTGAGTTTTTGACTTTTAATTCAATTCATTTTTAGTTTGACATATTTTTGTTTTAAATAATGCACATGCTATATAAATTAGACCCCATATTATGTGCCTTTGTTTTCTGGTTGCTGCAGGTTGAGACAATTTACGGTGGTGGTCGAAAGGATCATTAGATGAAAGTAATGCATGCTTCATTACAATAAATCAAGGTTATAACCAAATTGATTGTGCCATATAATAGTCATTCTCTTTATACTATTTACTCCATCCGGTCTCATGATAATTGCAAGAATCTTTTTCTTAAACATTGGTTTGACAATTCAGGGTTTGTTCATATAATTATTTTTTAGCAACATGATTTGTGTGACATTTCTTTCTTTTTTTTAAAGGTTTTATCGTTTTACACTTAAATTTACTTAATGGTGTCAAGAACATAAACGCAAACGTACCGTTTTGGGTTTGGTTCATTCGATTAACATTGGTTATTTTGGTTTCATGCGCACCACTATGTCAACATATATGTTTAAAAACACTACTAGAAAAAGGGTATCATTGCTACAGAAATTTGTGACGCAATTTTTTGTGTCGGAATTTGCCACACATTTCCGACGCATTTTTGACAAAAAGTGAAATCCTAATTTTATGTCGTACGTTATGACAAATTTCTGACAAAAACTAAATTGCGTCGGAAATGCGTTGGAATTTCATACGCAATTCCGACACATCATTTTAATAGTGTATTTTATTTCTTATATTTACATGATAATATAACTTGTGTCGGGAATGTGTCGGAAATTCCAACTCATTTATGACACAAAATTTTAATTTCATAATTTTGTTTTTTTAATAAGTTAAATTAAATCATAATACAAAAAGCGTCATAAACGTGTCGGAATTCCCGACGCAATTTCGACACAACAATTTTATTTTCTAATTCTAGTTTTTTTAACATGTTAATCGAAATGATAATACAAACTGCATCGGAAAGGTGTCGGAATTTCTGACGCATTTCCAACGCAACATTTCAATTTTGTGTAATGTTTTTGTTAATACACTAAGGTAAAGAAAAATACAAATTGCGTCAGAATTGTGTCGGAATGTCTGACTAATTTTAAACGCAAAATCTTAATGTTGTACTTTATCAATATATTTATAAAAGTAATAATATAAGTTTCGACACATTTCCGACGCAACGTTTATTTTGTTGAAAATGCGTAGCAAATGTGTAGCAACTTGCTACGCAATTCTGACGGCCTAAGTATGTTTTTCGTTTAATTAGACTCCAACATTTATTTTTTCATCCATAATTTGTATGTCTTCACTATACGGGGAATACTTCTATTCCCTAACTTATACATATTATACAATTGCGTACATACATGAGTAACATTATCATATTGTAAAAGGTCGTTATTAGTTAGAGTTCTAATGGCACATACGTACACAAACATCATAATATGTATAACTTTGTGAAGGAAAAGTATTTCATGTTTAATGAAGTTGGTGTAAAAGATGGAATAAGGAAAAACGTCTGAACCTCGAGAAACAAATAAAAATATTAGACTACTTATACAGACTGTTGTAACTTATAGGTTCTAATGGTACACACGTATGTATGTAGATATATTGTATGTATAAGTTTGGGAAGTGATAGTGTTTCATGTATAATGAAGTTGTGCAAAAAATGGAGTAGGAAAAACAATGTTTGAACCTCAAGAAACGTAAACAAAATTGTATTGCGTAGGAAAGGTGTCAGAATTTCCGACACAAGCATAATTTACGTCGGAAATGCGTCGGATTTACTTTAAACTCTTTTACCAAGAAAAAAAATGATTTCTACTTAGACTCGAACCCAGATCGATCAATTAAATAAACAATCAAATTAACAATAGAATTTGATGTTTAGTTTTCCTTTTTAATACTTAGCTTTTAAAAGAAAAACCAAACCCTAGGTTCATTCTCACTGTCAGTTTTCGCCGGTGTCTGTTCTCACAACGGCGGTCGCCGGCTAAGGGTCGCCAGGTATCATCATGTCTACCACATCCATTCTTCGCTCTCTTTTACTTTTGTTTTATTTCTACACATAGCAGAAAGGGATCTACTGTTGGCGACGCTTCAAATCGACACGTTGTTCATCGACTTGCGAATCGATTTCTTCTCACCGATGGCCTAAACCCTACACCAGAGGTATGCAATTTGTATTCAATTCCTCTTCCGAATCATGTGTTGAACTTTAGGGTTTGAATTTCATTAGTGAAGATATTTCGTACCCCTTTATAATACCAAATATTCATTCTTTTTTGAAAACCTTACTGTCATTAAACACAATTGGGTTTCTCTTCAATTTTTACACATTTAAAAGGAGACATGCCTCCAAAGTCTGCGAGATCGAAGCAAGTATATGATTTTGTTTGCTTATTATTATTACTTTTACAAAATATAGTTGATTGGAGTACTATATGAAATAATAACCTTTTTTTATTAAGTTTTCATTATTAGTGTAAGTTATAGCTATTTCTTTCTTGCAGTGTTGGTAAGAGTGTGTGGATGTATGTAAGTGTCCGAAAGGGGATGGAAGTGGAAGGTTTTATTGGAGTCCAGTTACGTATGCGTGGAAGGCTGTAAGGTGTTGACTGGTTTGATAGCTTGCATCACTCTTGGACAGTTACTTTTGATAGTGAATTTATATGCAGTTTTCATTCAGAATTTTCGTTATGTTCGCCATTCAAGTTTGAGTCTCGTGCCGAATGACATCCCAGGTATCTTTGATAGAACTATGACTTTAAATTTGTATCTCTGTAACGGATTTAAGGCTGCATATGATATCAAATTATGGTCTCCTGTTATATAGACAAGTTACAAGTTTTAGGGTATATTGTTTATTATAAGTGGACAAAATGATGCTATTAGTGAATTAAATTTAGTTAGAAGCTAATTATTGTCCCATTTTTTTATATATGTTTTAGTTTTCGACTTGAGTTATTGAATTTATGAAAGAACACTTGCATACAACTTTGTAACTTTGATGCATCTTTGTTAATTGATTGGTTGGTAGATGTCTCTATTCCATGATTTGGATACAAAAACTCCTTTTAGGAGGTGTAAAGGTAGCAAACTTAGATGCAATTACTTCTACAGTTAATAGGCCTATGAAACTGGTTATATGTTATTCATAATTATAGTTATCATGTGTTGTTTGTTTACTGATTATCGTACATGTTTAACAAATTTGTAGATTCAAGTTCAAATGGAAGTTGAAAGGAGAGCATGGAATGCAATAATATGGGCAAAGCGATGCAAAAAGGTGTAGAAGTGGCCGTAATTTTTTGTTTGTAATTCAAGTAGTTTTTTATGTTCAATTTTAGACATGTTAGTTTGTAATGGATTTGTAATGACTTTGATTATATTTGAGTTTCAATTGGAAAAAGTTGTTTTGTGAGTGAATTTGTGGTTTTTTAGGTATAACAGTTTTGTGGCTTTATTGAGTATTTCTACCAAAAAAAAATAATTAAAAAAATCTGGATTATTTTGAATTTAAAAATAAAAATATATTAAAAATACAAATGCGTAAGAAATTCCGTCAAAAAATAATTCATATATGCGTTGGAATTGCGTCGGAAAATAATTCATATATGCGTCAAATTTGTGTCGGAAAACAATTCAAATATGCGTCGGAACTGTGTCAAAAAAAAATGTAAAAGTGTCAGAATTGCGTCGGAAAACAATTTATATATGAGTCAGAATTGCGTCGGAAAACCGAAAATTAATACCGTATTTATACATATACGGTAATATTAATACGATAATAATAATTATTAAAGGTTGTTAAAATGTGTCGGAAAAGTGTCGGAAAATTGCGACAAAATTATGCGTCAGAAATTTGTCTTAATTTGTGTCGGAAATGCGTCATAAACGAATTTCCGACGAGGGTTTTTCTGACACGCAAAATGCGCCGGAAATGCATCTGAATCACTCGTTTGTAACGCTTTTCCGACGCAATCTGGCGTCACAACACCATCAGTTTTCTAGTAGTGAAAGTAGTAAAATATATAATTCTTATAGTATATTTGTTTTTTAAGGATGAAGGCCCACATAGTCTTTTAGCAAAGAGCTTGGCCTATCAAAGAATGAGATGAATAAACTTCTTTTCACTGTACACATCAGCTCATCGGGTTCAGGTGTACGCAATGTTTTTTAAAACATTTTATTAAATTTGGTGTTTGTGATAATGATATTTTAATTATTTTTTTCTATTGCTTAGATGCTTTTGATGGTGTTTTGGAGATTTTAGTGTGAGCAAGCTGAGTCTTCTGCAGGCTGTTATGACGATGATCCTGAAAGTGTGGCAAAATGACAAACATTGATCTCAACGTAAGGCATCATATGAATAATTCCCGGCTTTAATAATCCGTGTGACAGGCCCGCTAGAGCAAGTTCAAGGTTTGTAAATGTATGAGTTAATGGTTTCTCAACTATTTTATATATGTATTTTGTGTTAGTTGCCATTGTAGTAATACTTCAAATCCTATATCAAAGTGCATTTAGAAGCATAGTTATTAAAAGCTCTCACTTCTTGCACCTCGGTTCATTTTACAGGCCAGGCCCAATATCCACGCTTCTTGAAGGTGACAACACATTTACTATCATTGATGGCGCATCAAGAATAACAGTCATTTGAACGTTTATTATTTATACTTTTTGACCGTTTGGTTTTTATGTTTTGAACATTTTGGTACTTTACTTTGAACAATTTGTTATTCAAGTTTTGGAATTACATTTGAATTTCGACTCTTTTAAAGCTTTTGGTACTAATAGCCTTTGTTTATTATATGTCTGAATAATAGTATTAATTTTCAAATACGCAATATATATTTATATGTCTTTTATTTAAGTGCACTTTTTTTTGTCTTAGGCCCTCACTTATTTTGCGCCTAGGGCCAGGCGAGGCCTATGCGCCTTAAGTGCGCCTTTGATAACTAGGTTTAGAAGGTTTATATGCTGAGTTTTACTTTGGGCGCCTTTTGCTAAATATACGAGTTAGTTATTGTTCTATATAATTTTTGTAATGCTACTTTTTAAAATTTGATTTTGTTCAATTTGATGCTTATGTGAAGAGTTTTTGAAAACACAGGAGATGATCTTACTCTAGGTCTTATCTTACTGTAAGATACATTGTATTGAATTTATTTTGTGAACATAGAATTATATAATCTAGATTGATAGGAAACATTTGAAGGTGGTAGAGATGGGGTTGCAAGCCTTGAAAGAATGGACTCGGTTAAGACAAATGCTAAACATGTTGATGAACCTGAGGATGCCTTCTACTTTTCTAGGGAGATCAAGTGACAAAGTAACACTAGATGACTGACTGGAAGCCACATTGGAAGCGAGGAGTGTTGTGTTAGTTAATCTTGCAACATTTGTTAGTTTTGTGTTTATATGTTTGATAACTTAGTTTGACACTTATTGGACATTGTTTGTAAACATTTGAAATAAGTTTAAGACGATTGAACTTTTAATTAAAGTGACGATATTTTGTTTTTTATATCTTATGGTTTTATTCTTATTTTATACTATAAATGATTAATGGAAATTTTGTCACTATAATTAGTATGAAATTTACCTACAAATGATTAGTGACACAAAATTTTTGCCACAAAATGTTTTTTTTGTTGGCAAAAAAAAGTGCCACAAAAGCTCAAAAAGTTTGTGCGGCACATCTAAAAAGTGCCTCTAAAAGGCTTTAGCGTCACCGCCTCTAGTGACACTTTTTTTTGTATGCCGCACATTCTTAATCAGGACTTTAGTGGCATTTTTTTGTTATTTAATGACACTTTTTGTATGTCACTATACGGCATTTTTTTTGTAGTGCAATGAGCAATGATCTCACAAGCCTTTTGGTAACGTACTACCTAGTGGCAGCTAGCATATTCGAGCCAGAAAGGTCCAAGGAGCGACTAGCATGGGCTAAAACCTCCATGTTGGTCGACACGATCTCTAGATTTTTTGGCTCACCACAGCTCTCAAGAGTGCACAGACGAGCATTTGTGAATGAATTTAAAAACATCAATTCTGCTTCCAAAAAACATTTCAGGTACGAGCTTTTCTTAAAACTCAGCAAATCGAGTGAGTTGGTCAAAATAGGACGTTTTCAAAAAGTTTCACCCAAAATGATTCAAAATTTTTATTTTTAATTTTTACTCGTTTAATGAGTGAGTCTTTTTGTAGTCTCATTGTATCTTAATAGTGTTCTTGATTTGTTTGGTTGCAAAGAAGCGGAGAACCATGGCACGGGGTCATGGTTGCACTGCAAGGGACCATACACGATCTCACGTGGGATGAAGTCATGGTTCGTAATCAAGACATCTACCAACAACTCTACCATGCGGTAATTATTCTTGATATAACTGATCTTATGAATCTTCTTTGGTGACAAACCTTTTGTTGTTTCTAAATAACAATGACGATTGTGTATTTGTGTTGTTTGGAAATAGTGGGAGATGTGGTTGATGAGGTGGCAAGACGGTGAAGATTGGCGTGTTGAACTGATAATAGAAACATTAAACATAACCACTGGTAGATGCGTAGCTACTGAGCTCTTAAGTCATCCTCACTACCAACGGCTTTCAACCGTCAGTAATTACCTCTGCCAAGAACTAATTAAGTTCTGTGACTCCAAGGTAAACATAGGTTCTTATGCCCGATTTGAGTTTAGTTAAGATTCCTTCGTTGTTTGTTATATATGGAAAAAATTAAACATGTTTCTTCGTTAATCAGGAAAATTTCACTGCACGATGTGAAAACGGGACAAACACAAAGATTGACTCCAAAATGCAAGAACTTGTGCAACTTGTGTTGAGCGACAATGATCTTGATCGAGATCTAGCACAAATGTTCCTGACTGTAGTAAGAACATTCTATTACAAGGGTTACTTTGACCCTGAGGCGATAAATGTTCATGCCTCAAAAACACTGTTTGAGATTGTAAATTGAAAATACCGATAGGTTCCTTATTTCTTGTTTAGCATATGCAAATAACTAGCTTTATATATGGAGTATTCCAAAAATACCAAAAAATTATCAAACCTTATGGAACTTATCAAGTCTAGACTTGCCAAACTTCTAATATGGAGTATTCCAAAAATACCACTGATCATTAATCACATAAACTTTGAAGATACATCCAACTTGTATACGCCATACATATAGTATAAATTTAAATGTGCATATAAACATACATGTCAAGGTCACGTGAATTAAAATTTACAAAAGAATAAAATATCACTTTTAAAATGACCCGTTTTAACGTATCCAGTACCTAAACTTGGTCTGCTGTTGTTGATGTAGTAGAGAAATTTAACATTTAAGCATCTGTGTCATTAACCTACAAATGCATATTTTGTTGGCTAATGCTAAAAAACATAATACTTTAAATCAATTATAAAAACTTCACCCAAAACACAGTTCGGCGTGCAGCTCGTTTTATAAATTTGTGCACTTAGATCCGCATGGTCAACTAGTAGTCCTCAATGGGATGTTTAATACGAAATAGGATAGTTTATAGTTAGTAGTTTACGAAAATATATACTTAATTGATCTTGGAAGACAACAATTAAGTCGTTATTCGTTTTTAAATTTAAAAATATGGATTCATAATGAAGTCAAATTACGGTTTCAGAAAGTTAATTGATATATTATTTGAAAAATCATGAGATCTAACGTGATTGGTAATGCTAAAATGTTTTATTCAAGATTTGGAATTTTTAAAGTTGTAATACTGACGTCATTAGTACATTTGTGTATTCTTTGTGTGCATTATTTGTGTATGCTCTAAGATTTAAAAAAAAACTAATGGTGTAAGGTTACAACAATATATCTAACCAGTTTAAAAGAAATGTTGATAGTAATTAGAGTAGTTAAACGTATACTAAAATGACATTAGAAATAAAACTTCGTATTCAACATTCTTAAACGTTAGTCGGTTCATATAGCAACAATACGTAGGGTCATTCGTACAATAAATAAAAATAACATATATATATGCAATTTGTATAATAAAAATAGCATTAATAGGCTATCCTATATTAAGAACGTAGTTGCAAGCATGTGTATATCTAAGGTGTTTCTCGAATACCGTGGCGACCTTAACATTTCATAAATGTTGCAACTAACAGTTTTGGTGAAGGACGTGTGTGTCTAAAATATGAGACAGTTTTTTGTATTTATAGTCATGTGATGTAATAAGCTAGATTGGATGTCCGTTTGAGTGTTTGACTTAAATATTAACTGACCAAGATGGCTGGCACAACCTTGTGAAACAAAAACGAATGTTTATGGATGAAGATAAATGTGGTTCAAAACATTTAAAGAATAAATTAATTGAAATTATATTGAAGCGTGGTCAATCATATATCTCAATATCATATAAATATATTTTATTTAAAATCAAAATCATACTTTAAATTCAAATTTAAGTGCATTTAAACTCGTTTGTTTGCGACACATTGAATTTGATTATTTGTTTTGGAATATCGAGTTTAATGAATTTGTTTTGACAATTTGTGTGATATCTCAGTCGGACAAGTTAGAATAGTATCACCATGTTCACATACGCTCCTTTTAATAGCATAAAAAAAGGTCCAATAACAACTTATCACGTAGTTAAAAATTTTCACACCTAAATTTACAGACCAATTATGTTTTGTTTTGAGCAAATATAATAAGACCCAAACATTTCATGACCAGATCCAGATCACCTCTAACCATTCATAACCAAACCGAATCAACATGTAAAAGTAATTAACCATAACAAACATGTCATCCTTCTCCAATTTACCAAAAATTCAGTTATGTGTACAATTTCGGGGCACATGACTTATCGTGATTGGCCAGTCTTATTGGAAAATCATTTTGAAAAAATGTCAAAAGAGCTATTTTAGTAAACTAACAGTCAATGTATTTTTGTTAATCCAGTAGTTAAACAAGGCTATTCCACTAATTACTCCTTATTGACAGCTAGCTCATAACATGCAAGATTCTTAGCTCATAACATGCAAGATTCTTAAAACAATAAGGTTGAGTTTGCTATATATATGTATGTATACATGCACAAACAAAGTCTCTGTACTACCTGCATAATATCTTCGAATCAATGGCGTATACTGCTTTAAAACTGTTCATGTTACTCACAGTCACATACTCTTTCATCTTTAGTGACACATTAGCTGCTGACCCCAATGATCTCAAGGTATTATTTCACTTTCATAATTAGGTGTTTTTAATCGTTTTCTTTTGGTTAACATGAAATGATATTATTTGTGTTTGGCAGACGTACATTGTGTACATGGGTGACCTTCCAAAAATTGGTGTATCCGTTCAAGCACACCACACTAACATACTTCGAGAAGTTACTGGCAGGTAATTAACTATATATTATTTATGTGAAGGTGTGCTCTCTTGTATGTATAAGGACACTAATATCTTTGATGATGTACTTTTGGCAGCTGGGCATCGGAATCTTTACTTTGGAGCTACAAGAGGAGCTTTAATGGCTTCGTCGCCAAGCTGACGCAGCATGAGAAAAACCAACTAGCTCGTGAGTTTTTTCTTTTTTGAACGAAATATGTAGGACCAGAGAACTAGAGTCAAAATACTAATTAACTTTATATAGCTCGTCAGTCAATTGTTCTGAATTTGGATTAAGAATTAATTTCCTGGATAATTCTCAAAATAAAGATGTTAATAGTCAACTATTGATAATTAAATTTACAATCCTAAACGTAAAATGCATTCATACAATGATTAAAGCTAAATGTTATGCATTTAAAATGAAATCACTAATTTTTTATAACGAAGTTAATATAGAATTAAATTTACTAGAATAAATAAATTGATTTTAACTTTTGAAAAATAACTGAAAGTTGAACTATTTTTCAGAAAGAAAATCTTTAATAACATTTGAAAATAAGTTTTTTAAGTAATGACCTCAATCATCACAAGTTAATTACATAAAATCTTATTTATGTAAAATTATTATAATACAATCCATGTATATTATCGTTTGCATTCAGGCAAGGAGGGTGTGGTATCAGTATTCCCAAACCGCAAAAAGCAACTACATACAACAAGGTCATGGGACTTCACTGGCTTCCCTCAAGATGTCAAAAGAGCACCTCTTGAGAGCGACGTCATTGTCGGCATGCTTGACAGCGGCGTCTGGCCGTAATCCGACAGTTTCAAGGACGACGGGTTCGGTCCTCCACCAGCTAAATGGAAGGGTTCATGCGATACCTCCAATTTCACATGCAACAAGTAAAAAACTAAGTTCATTATTAATTAAATTCGGTCATCTATACACGTTATCAAATGACCATTTTGACTAATAATTTTGATCCTAGTCAAACTTTGATCTTTTCTTGTAAAAACGGTCGTCTGAGTGTTTTGTTACAACCATTTGATGGTTCAATATTTATCTTGTTATTAACACTAAATAAGGCCTATTATATGACAGTAAACTCATCGGAGCACGATACTATAACACGGAGAAAACCGAAAGCAAAGGGCTGTCAGCAAGAGACACCGACGGCCATGGCACACACACTGCTTCCACCGTGTCTGGACGAGCGGTTAACAATGCAAGTTTGTTAGGTTTTGCTAAAGGAACGGCTAGAGGCGGTGTACCTTCGGCACGTATAGCTGTTTACAAGATATGTTATCCTGATGGTTGTGCAGATAGTGATTATTAGCGGCTTTTGACGATGCAATTGCCGATGGAGTTGATATTATTTCACTTTCGGCTGGAGGGTCTGACCCTCTAAACTATTTCGAAGATCCTATCGCCATAGGAGCTTTCCATTCTATGAAAAATGGGATTCTTACGTCGAATTCTGCTGGAAATGATGGCCCGACTCCAGGATCGATTACTAATATGTCACCTTGGGCGTTATCGGTTGCTGCTAGCAGCATTGACAGGAAGTTTCTAACTAAGGTTGTGCTAGTCAACAATGTGACTTATGAGGTGAAAAATATTATTATTATTATTATTATTATTATTATTATTATTATTATTATTATTATTATTAACTGTATATATGTGTAGGGACCTACGATAAACACATTCAATGGTGGGATATATCCGATAGTTTATGGTGCATCTGTGCCTAATATTAAGAATGGATCTACATCAGAGGACTCTAGGTAATGAAACATAACATTAACAACTTAAAGTGATCACAAAAACTAAAATCATTATTGGCAATTGCAGATTCTGCATAGCAAATTCTTAGACCCCGATTTGGTACATAATAAAATTGTGGTATGCGAGTTTCAAGACACGGTACATGCGTTAAAGTCAGGTGCAAGTGGTGTCGTGATCGAATTTCCTGGTTATGGCACTGACGATTTCGCAGATACTTATCCTCTTCCAACAACATTCTTGAGTGACAAAGATGGAAGTGCGGTTCTAACTTACATAAACTCCACCAGGTATATATATATACCAAATGCGCGCATTGCTAATTACTTGTTTTGTATTATTAATTTCCTATGGATATATGCCAAGTTTTAATTTTGTTATTGTGTATGATAGAACGCCAACTGCAAACATCCTAAGAAGTTACGAACATGTCGACAAAGCAGCCCCAACCGTGATTTCCTTCTCGTCAAGAGGCCCGAACCTAATCACACCGGATGTTCTCAAGGTACATGAGATTATATATATTATCTTAAAAAAATACTATGTAATTACTTGTGTTAACTAGCATTTTATATATTTATGTGTAGCCTGATATAACCGCACCTGGAGTGGACATTTTAGCCGCATGGTCCGAAGGTACAACCGTCACCCGACAAAAGGGAGACACCCGTGTTGTCCCATTTAACATTATTTCTGGGACTTCCATGTCTTGCCCTCACGCCACGGGAGCGGCTGCTTACGTTAAATCATTTTACCCGACTTGGTCCCCTGCTGCTATAAAGTCGGCCCTTATGACTACAGCCGCACCAATGAGTCCCACCAAAAATACCGATGCTGAATTTGCATATGGCTCAGGCCATATCAACCCTTCAAGAGCCGTTCACCCGGGTTTGGTCTATGATGCGGGAGAGCTAGATTACGTGTCATTTTTGTGTGGCCAAGGTTATAGCGCCACTGCTTTGAAAATCGTCACTGGGGATTCAAGTGCTTGCTCTACGACTACTAATGCAGCCGTGTGGGACCTAAACTACCCTTCATTCGCTCTCTCATCTTAACATTCGCGTAGGATAACCCGAACCTTTAACAGGACGGTTACTAATGTGGGTACAATAGGTTCTCCATACGAGGCTCGTGTGGTTGCACCGTCCGGGATGGTGGTGAAGGTTGACCCGAGCTGCCTTGTGTTCAAAGCAGTGGGTGAGAAGCAATCGTTTGTTGTGACGGTTACTGCGAAAATTAAATCGAGAGCTCTTTCGGGTTCGTTGGTTTGGAGTGATGGGGTTCACAAGGTTACAAGTCCGATAGTTGCGTTTCGTAATCGTTAAGTAGATAATTAGTTCATTGTTTTTATTTTGGTTGAATAACTAGCTACTTTTGACCTTGGGTAAACTGGTTTCACTTTTTCTTATGTTTGATTTGTGGATCTTGACACGTGAATAAATAATGTGTCATTTTATAACGGTTGATCATATTAGCAAGAAAATACAAGTCTTGCGTTGAATTACCAATTCCATATTTATATATAGTGGAGAAACACAATGGAATACATGGTATGCATCTAAAAACGGATAGAATATATTCACAATAAAATCATAATACAATTATAGTACATCATTAATGGCATGACTTACCAAATATAAGCTAAATTGATTGTCAAATGGTGATGATGTTAACATGAATTGCGTCCCTTGAGACAACCACAACTATATATGAGTCTTGAAATACAAGCGAACTTAATTTGTCATCAACACTAGGTCTTCAAATACAAGCGAAATTACGCCCTTCAGGCAACAACACTATTTTGTTCGTGCACATGAATGCCAACGGAGGGGTCGGTAGATTGGTCTACATCAATTTTTTTTTCTTCTTTGTTTTCTTATTTCATTTTTTTTATGTATTTTAAATTAGATTCATATATATATATATGTATATATATATATATATATATTTATTCGGTAACTTTAATATACTTTTAGGGTATTAAATAAATTGAAAATTATTTAAGTGTTTGTAAACCTTTATAAATATTTCGATATATTTCAACTTACAAATGCGATTTTGTAAAGTTTTTGGTCCAGGTTTGGCGAGTTTATTTTACCAAAATGGTTGGAAGAAATAATTATTTACCAATATAGATTCTTTATAAATTTATTTACCAAAATAGGTTAAACACCTCCAAAACCTTTTATTTTGTGTAAAAAGGCTGATCACTCCCTACCAGCTTCTTCTCCAATCCACCCTAAAACCCTCTAGAGCTCACAAATTTTGTCGTGATCTCCATTGAAACGCCTCCATGCTCGAAATCATGATACACAATGAAAACCACTCGTCAGAAAGAGTTTTCCAGAAAATCAACAAACTTAATCTCCTTTTACAGTCGATCACACCATTCTTTTCAACATACAAATTACCCAAATTGAAGAAGTCAAAAAGCCATTTTTAACACAGGCCCAAGAAAAGGGGGAAATATTTCTGATAATGCTGTAATTGTAATTTTAATTTTGAAATTAAGATAATGAATGAATTTTGTGCCACACAACCCAATCGATGTTCATATTCTTTCTTCTCTTTGTCTGATACAACACATAATAGAACCTAACTCAACTCAATTCCTCGTTTTTCTTTTGTTGGGTTTTGTTGGTTCCTTAATCTTCACCAGATTTTAGAGAATTCGTGCGCTGTTGTTAAACGATTGTACTGTGGTAGTCGATCAAAGAAAATTCTAGTCGGTTGTTTATTTTGGTTTAATGATTGATGAATTTGATAATTTAAGGCTTAACATCTTCTGATTCTTCTCCGTGATGAACTGTTGTATATGAGTTGATTGATAAAAGGGAAAAAGTAATTAAAGAAAATAAAAACCTATTTTAGTAAAAAACTCAAGCTTTGGCAGGTGTCACGACATATCGAAAATATTATTGAAAAATGTAAAAAAAAGCTATTTTAGTAAACTCTAACAGTCAAAGGTTATTTTTGTTAACTAACTAGGTAAACAAGGATATTCCACTAATCTTCTCTCGCCGACAGCTCATGACGTGCAGGATACTTAATTAACATTATCAAATAGGTGAATTTTGAGATAACGATGAGGTAAAGTTGGCTATATATATGCATATGCATAAACAAGTTTTAGTACCATCTGCTTAACATCTTCTTCGAATCAATGGCATATTATTCTGCATTAAAACTGTTCCTGTTACTCACAGTCACATACTCTTTCATCTTTAGTGGCACATTTGACTTCAATGATCTCAAGGTATTATTACTCTTTCATAACCACCATTTTAATATTATGTGTTTTTAATCGTTTTCTTTTGGTTAACATGAGATAATATTATTTGTGTTTGGCAGACGTACATTGTGTACATGGGTGACCTTCCAAAGAGTGATTTATATTCAGTTAATGCACACCACACTAACATACTTCAAGAAGTTACTGGCAGGTAATTTAACTATTATTTATGTGAAAATGTTATTTCTTGTATATTTTAGGACACTAATATCTTTGATGATGTACTTTTGGCAGCCGGGCATCGGAATCTTTACTTTGGAGCTACAAAAGGAGCTTTAATGGTTTCGTCGCCAAGCTGACGGAGCATGAGAAAAACCAACTAGCTCGTGAGTTATTTTATTTTATTTTATTTTATTTTAACGCCATATGTATTATAAACACGGACCAAGTGTCCGGCCTAGAGAACTAGAGCCAAAACCACATACAACAGAGAATAAAAACAATTACAATAGAACCGAAGCGCGCATTCAATCTATTTTTCAACCAACTAGCTCGTGAGTTAATTGTTTTGATTTAGATAATTCTCAAATTTAAAGATATGAATAGTCAACTATTCAAATTAAATATAAATTCCTAAAATAAGTGTAGAGCTTCTTGATTTAGATTGTACAACGCTGTGCCTAGTAAGTGGACATGTGTAATCTTAATGTAGACCGTACAAGTCTTCATAAGGACCGTACATTGATAAAAGCTAAATTTCATGTATTTAAAATGAAAACTAATATCTTTTTTGAATTATTAATTAAGTTGATTTTTTAAATATTGAAAATAAACGGAAATTTGAATTATTTTCATACAAAAATCTTTATTGACATTTGTAAAGTAAGTCTTAAGTTAATTACATAAAATCTTATTCATGTAAAAACTAAAAAGTTTCATAAGAAAAATTATTGTAACATAATCATGCATATTATCGTTTGCATCATTGCATGTAGGCAAGGAGGGTGTGGTGTCAGTATTCCCAAGCCGCAAAAAGCAACTACATACAACAAGGTCATGGGACTTCACTGGCTTCCCTCAAGATGTCAAAAGAGCACCTCTTGAGAGCGACGTCATTGTCGGCATGCTTGACAGCGGCGTCTGGACGGAATCCGATAGTTTCAAGGACGACAGATTCGGTCCTCCACCAGCCAAATGGAAGGGCTCATGTGATTCCTCCAATTTCACTTGCAACAAGTAAAAACACTCAATCCGTTATTAATTTGATTGTGCCAATGTACTATACATACATTGTCTGACACCTAACCCCATTTTCAAACAGCTATTGGACAAAGGTCAAACGGCTGTTTTAACTAATAATTTTCAAAGTTTGTTTGACCCATCTATGATCAGAATATCCGTTTGGATAGTTTTTGTTCCTTTTCAAAGCAGTCATGTAGTTTTTTTTGTGGATGGCTCTTTGATGGTTCAATATTATCTGGTTGTTAACATTAGTAATTATGACATATTATATGTTGTTTGACAGCAAACTTATTGGAGCAAAATACTATAACACCGAGAAAGCC
This sequence comes from Bidens hawaiensis, assembly GCF_021521415.1. Lineage (NCBI taxonomy): Eukaryota > Viridiplantae > Streptophyta > Magnoliopsida > Asterales > Asteraceae > Bidens > Bidens hawaiensis. The sequence continues at coordinate 95,596 of NW_027498907.1, forward strand.
AATCGCGGAGAGCTATTTTCAGCAAGGGACACCCAAGGTCATGGCACACACACTGCGTCCACCGTGGCTGGACGTGCGGTTAACAATGCAAGTTTGTTAGGTTTAGCTAATGAAACGGCTAGGGGCGGTGTTCCGTCAGCACGTATAGCTGTTTACAAGATATGTTTTCCGGATGGTTGTGCAGATAGTGATATTTTAGCGGCTTTTGACGATGCAATTGCCAATGGAGTTGATATTATTTCACTTTCGGCTGGAGGGTCTGACCCTCTAAACTATTTCGAAGATCCTATCGCCATTGGAGCTTTCCATTCTATGAAAAATGGGATTCTTACGTCGAATTCTGCTGGAAATGATGGCCCGACTCCAGGATCGATTACTAATATGTCACCTTTGGCGTTATCGGTTGCTGCTAGCAGCATTGACAGGAAGTTTCTATCTAAGGTTGTGTTAGGCAATAATGTGACTTATGAGGTGAGAATTATTATTATTGTTGTTGTTGTTGTCGTCGTCGTCGTCTCTTAACTGTATTCATATGTAGGGACCTTCGGTAAACACATTTAATGGTGGGATTCATCTGATAGTTTTTGGTGGATCAGTGCCTAATTCTAAGAAAGGATATACATCAGATGAATCGAGGTAAAGACTTCAACTTATATTGACAGAATTAATGTTGTCCAAAATAATTAAGGACATTCATCAAAATTAAGATATAGCCATTTTGCATAGAAAACTAGCTTTTCTTTTCGAAATTACTACGTTGTTTAAATAGCTTGATCACCATTTCTAGCTAGAGTAACTTCTATTATTAATAAATTATAGTTTTGATTTTATATACATAACATTTAGGTAGCAAAAACTAATAATTACCGGCAATTGCAGATTCTGCCTGAAAAATTCCTTAGACCCAACTTTGGTACATAATAAAATTGTGGTATGCGAGATTCCAGGCATTAATATAAATATGTCAGATTCGGGTGGAAGTGGTATCGTGATCGAAGTTGATAATTATGGCATTGAAGATTTCACATATAGTTATCCTCTTCAAACAGCATCCTTGAGCGGCAAAGATGGAAGAGCTGTTCTAAGTTACATAAACTCCACCAAGTAAGTCTACCAAATGCATATTGCTAGTTACTTGTAATTTACAATCACCAATATTGGACACGTAACAAGTTTTAATTTTTGTGTTTAATAGAACACCAACTGCAAGCATCCGAAGAAGTTACGAAAATGTTGACAACGCAGCCCCAACCGTGGCTTCCTTCTCGTCTAGAGGCCCGAACATAATCACACAGGATGTTCTCAAGGTACATGAGCTTAAATATATTAGCTACAAAAAAAATAAATATACTATGTAATTACCCGTGTTAACATATTATGTGTAGCCTGATATAACCGCACCTGGAGTGGACATTTTAGCCGCGTGGTCAAAGGGTACAACCGTCACAGGGGAAGAAGGTGATACCCGTGTTGTCCCGTTTAATATTATTTCCGGAACATCCATGTCGTGCCCTCACGCAACTGGAGCTGCTGCTTACGTTAAATCATTCCACCCGACTTGGTCCCCTGCTGCTATAAAGTCGGCCCTTATGACTACAGCCGCACCAATGAGTCCCACCAAAAATACCGATGCTGAATTTGCTTATGGCTCTGGTCATATCAACCCGTCAAAGGCCGTTGACCCGGTTTGGTGTATGATGCTGGAGAACTAGACGATGTCTCATTTTTATGTGGCCAAGGTTATAACTCCACCACTTTGAAAATTGTCACTGGGGATTCAAGTGCTTGCTCTAAGACTACTAATGCAGCCGTGTGGGACCTAAACTATCCTTCTTTCGCTCTCTCGGTTGAACATTCGGGTAACATAACCCGAACATTTAAAAGGACTGTTACTAATGTGGGTGCAGCGGGTTCTTTATACAAGGCTCGTGTGGTAGCACCATCAGGGATGGTGGTAAAGGTTAACCCGAGCAGTCTTGTGTTTAAAGCAGTGGGTGAGAAGCAGTCGTTTGTGGTGACGGTTAATGCGACAATCAAATCAAGAGCTCTTTCGGGTTCGTTGGTTTGGAGTGATGGGATTCACAAGGTTACAAGTCCGATAGTTGCGTTTCTTAAAGTAGATATTAATTAGTTCATTGGTTTATTTTGGTTGCTGATCTTGATTCTGTATTCAAAAATGACACGTGAATAGGAATGGCAACGGGGCGGGTTTGGGGCGGGTTTTGCTTAACCCGAACCCGAACCCGAAACCAAAAACCATCCCCGTACCCGCCCCATTACCCGTCGGGTTTAATTCGGGGATTCCCCGTTTGGTTTTTTGTACCCCCCCGACCCACCCCGTCCCCGAACCCGAAAACCCGAAACCGATCGACCCGACCCGAAATTGGTTCATCACATAACTGAACATTTATCGAAATAAACTTCTGCATCACACACATGAAAGCTGAAACAATGTGTTACAAAGGAAATAAAACCAAGTCTACATGGCCGAAAAATCATGCCAAATACACAAACTACAAACTTGCGACCAAATCTAAATACCAAATCAAACCAAATCATCCAAAGTCGTCGTGCCACTTTCTTTAGTACCTACCTACATTAAGAATATTTATCAATAAATCAACCAAGTTAAAAGAATAAAAGCTATGTTACAAAAATAGTAAATTTTATAAATATTATTACCTCTTCCACATCCATTTCATATTCAATGGTGCGGCAATATGCCTCGGTCTCTTCCGAACAAGTTTCTATATTTAATAGTAATAACATAAACATATATTCATGATTATGAAGATAAATAACATGAGTAATAATGTAATATTCAATATAGCGTTACCTCGAATCTCATTCAACAACCAACTTTGAGCACACATTAAAGCCTCCAAAGTTTTTGGGTGAAGTCGACTTCGGTGAGGACTTATTAATCTTCCACTTGTACTGAACGCAGATTCAAAAGTCGTGGGTAGTAAAGTTAGTTGGTGGTGGTTCATTAGAATCATGTACCCCTTCACTGCTTCCTTGAGGAGTAGAATAAGTAGGAGTGTTTGAAGCAACGGGAGTAGGAGTACAAGTGTCTGAAGCAAATTTATCACCTTGTGATGCCATATAGTTGTAGATGCAACTGAAATAGAATGGCACATAGAAGACTTTAATCGATGGACATCTTGTTACTGAAAGTGAGTCTCACTTTAATCGATGTTTTACATTTATTCATCTATGTTAGTTCGAGCGCGTTTGGTAACCAGTCAAAAGTCGGTTTGTTTCAAAATGGATTATATTTTCTATGTGTTGGGTTTAGTTTGACCCGAAGCACTTTTTAGTTCAAAATCTTTGAACTCTGTTTTAGAATATCAGTGCAACATGCATGAATTTAAAAATAATATGATTGATATCAGTATAAATTTTTTTGGTTTACCGTTTTATTTATTTAAATGTAGTTGAAGGCAATCGGATTGGTGCAGTTCATAGCAGGGACTTGTGCAGTAAGTCTTTTATTTATTTCTGTCACTTGCAGTGTCTTGCATCTTTTATGTATTACAAGTTAAAATCATTCTTTATGATTCTTGACTTAGAGGTGGCAAGTTTGACCCTTTTACATATTAATGGGTCGATTCGGGTTGTGTTTTATCTCTGCCGGCTCAAACAGGTAAACTGCCAAATGTTAACAAAAAAGCCAAACGGGTCAACGGGCTGAAAATTCCCAAAATCACCATTCATAATCAATTTGAGACGTTGATTGTATATGGTTAGCATGTGTTTATCTAAACGGTTTGCATATTTGACTATTGAAATAGATTTGGATTGGAAACTGGTGAAATAATATTTACGTTAACATAAGTTGGAGTGAAAACAGGTGAAATAATAATAATAATAATAATAATAATAATAATAATAATAAGAGAATTAGGGATCTTACAGGTGGTAGGATGAGAACGAGGAGGACTGGAGGAGGGTGGTCCGGTGGTGCAGACGGCGATTGAGTGGATGGTGATGGTGGTGCAGACGGCGATTGAGTGAATCGGGGGCGGACTGGCGGTGGCGGAGTCTGGATGTAGGTAACCTAATCAGTCACTTTCCTTCCTTGTTAGGCTTTCCTTGTTAGGTGATGGTGGTGCAGTCTGCAGACGGCGATTGTGTGGCTGCGGTGGTAGTCTGGATGAAAGACCTAATTAAGCAGATTGAGATTGTAAACCTACAGTAGGTTTAGGTTTTTAATATATATATATATATATATATATTATTTATATTTATATTTATATATTATATCGGGGCGGGTCGGGGCGGGGGTACCTGAACCCGAACCCGAACCCGAAACAATCCCCGAAACAATCTCCGAAACCCGACCCGAAACCGAAAAAACAAAACCCGACCCGACCCGAAATAAGCCGGTTTTCGGGTTTCCCTGTCGGATTCGGGGATTTTTGCCATCCCTACACGTGAATACTTTATGCTTACATGGTTGATTTATTTTCTAAATTTTATAATTTGCTTAAACAGTATACTCATTAATTATCATATGTTATTTATTTATTTTATTTTTATTTTTATCATTACTAAAATAATTAATACACTGTCTTGCCATCTTTTTGTTTATATTATTTTATATAAGTTATACTCATGATAAATTGTTAGAAGGAAAAATAATGCTAAATGGCAAATATGGGAAAATGGTTAAATACTTTATACTTGTTTTGGGCCTTCTTCTAATCTTACTTGGGCATGGGCTCCGTTGAAAATGTAAATCAAGTAGATTTGGGCTATCGGTTATTGGCTAACGTGATCAAAACACATTTGAGTAGAGATAAGCCCAGCCAAGACACTTTTAAGTTTTAACCCAACCCAATATATATAAAACAAGTGGTTCCTGATTCCTGAACCGCCTCGATAACATGTTTGAACATTTTTTCTCCTAAACCTATTTATAACCCAACCCGTTTCGGCCCATTAACCAAATTGTACACATCTACATTTTAACCAACAACTTTTTAGCCTAGATAACCGACGGGCAATTTTCTCAATAGACACGTGGCCAGTCTGGGTATTTTTTAATCGAGTAAAGGTTGGAAAAATGTAAACACGTCCCAACCCCAACCGATTTGGCTTTCTAATTATTATCATCAGATAAATAAACAACACTGAAACTCATGGTTATGGTGTCTCCATCTGTTGAGTTCGATGTGAAAAAGGCATTTACAGTCTAGTGAATAAAACAAAGAAAAGTGGTACCGAACGATTAGTTTGTATAGGGTCTTAGGATTAGCTTTTCTTTTGAATTGTAGAGATCTTAATTTGTTAATAAGAGGTGAGAGTTAACCTATAGGGAGTTTGATTGAATGTGTCTTGTTTACGTTGGTTTATGTTTATGGTAACATATGCAACTAGCAGTTTGCCCGCCCGGTGGACGGGAATATCAACGCAGTAAGGTGATACTAACATTAAGTCAATAACACATGGAAACAACTGATCATATAAAAACATAAGTCTAGCTATGATAGTACTTAAAAACACAATATTAAAACATTAAGCGATGCGGTCCTCAATCAAGGTCAACCCGATTTACAACACGAGCATTGTTAGTCCTCCTCTTAATAGGCACCCAAGCCTCTTCTGATTCATCTTCGGAACTTGCAATCTCTATCATATCCTCACATTTTCACTTATCGAGTGCGCGAGACCGTTTCATGAGTCGGTCAGCATTGTGATTCTAAGACAAAATATGTTAATTAACTGTTAGTTATTTTCAAGTAAACACAAAGTAAGAAATAAGTACCTCATCCTTAATGTCGACAACAATATCCTTTTGGCAAGAACAATACAGTGGGAGTTTATCAAAGTCATTCAAGTCCCCCCCCCCCCCCCCAAATAAATCTTCTTCCTGTTAGTAGCATAATGGTGCAGGTGTTAGCATTTGATTTGAGTACGCTAGCGAGCAAATAAGCAAGTTAAGCTGTTACCTGCTTAATATAAGTGGGTTCACCAACGACATTCTCAGGTTTGTGCAGCTAAAACACAAATGAAAATCAGTTAGGAAGTTCGCGTAACACACAAACTCATATTTACAAGTTAGATCCTTACAATTAAGGAAACAATACACATAAAAAAATAAAAAAAATAATGATAATAAAAAAAGCCATTGATATGTTGGTACTGTTTTTGAGTTTCGTAGAAACTTAGTATATATACAAAGACACAATCATGGTATCAAATTTCATATATATTATGTAATATCAAAATAATAAAAGTTCAGCAACAACAAAAAAGAACACATTAGAAACTCAAATAACTTAAACATGCTTTCCACCACATGTACCACTTCATGTTTCAATAACTTTGTTCTACAAGTAGGAAAATATCAATCGTTAGAGGATAAAGTATAAGAAACTTAGAAACAAAAAACTGAATTAAAGTACCTCCTCATCATACAACGATGTGTGATGATTTAACTCTTTATTCATGACGGAAGCACTTAGCAACACAATTAAAAATGAACCTCATAACTACATTTATAAGCAAACAAAATCCAATTATATAGAGTGGTATGCACTATAATTAGCAACTGCAACACCACATCCTAACTTTATAGGAACTGCAATATATACATTAACTGCTATGAACGAAAATAAAAGTATGTAACTACCCACTACTACACATATTCCCTTCCAACACATTTGATCCACCACACAAAATAACTACCCAATACATACATAATTTGGACATGGGTAGTGGGAAGTTAAAACTAAGTTAGTTACATGCACTTTTTTAGATGGTAGAATTTAGTTTAATTATACTAATAGTCGAGTGGGAATAACTATGTCTAATAGTGGGTGGTTACCCATGTAAATGGGTTAGTGTGGTAGTTACATGTAATGAAAAGTAACCGCTTTTTAATCCATCCTTATCAAACGGCCCATATTCGATCTTTGATCTTATCGGACGGCCAGAATTAAATCTCACTCTTCTGTAACATATTATTATAATTAAGAATTTAAGTGATTTAAGATTACATAATATCATAATGTTTTTTTATTTGTGATGCATATAAACTTAGGCTCACTATTTAACCTAACACATTTTAGCGTATATTTGAAACGTGTACATAAATTATATATCATATGGCTAGAATAGAGTTCAACCACTTCTTGGGTTGATCCTGGCCATTCAAAGTCTCCATCAGTTGATCTCATCAGTTCAAACTCTAGAATTAGCAGTTCATCAGGCAATTGTTCACAGTGGCGAAGCTTGAACTGAGGCACCAGGGGGCCGAGCTCAAAATCTATACAAAATTTCACAAACGAGGGGTGGTCGGGCTCAAACTTTCGGCCAAAAAATGCTAAACTTACAGTACGTATAAAAATTTTCGGACGAAACCGGGTAAATTTACACTACTGTGCAAAAAAACAGGGGGGCCCGGGGTCTCAATGAAGCTTCGTCCTTGATTGTTCAACCCTTGTTGAACCATTAACAAACCGAGGTTGAACTACCCATTTAAACGACTTCTTGTTATCATCCAACCCATGAGCAATTTCTAGGAAATTTTCCTCGTCCACTTGGGCAACATTACCAAAACTAACACACGCTACAGAATTTTGCAATTGTTGGTCTAACCAAGAAAATAAAAGGTTCGATCTTGTTCTAGTAAGATGTTGAAAGCCATCGTGAAGCAATTGGGAAATGGTATTCAAAAACTGGGCCAGAATGTCATGGCTAATGGTTTAAAAAATCCTGTAAAATGGTTTAGAAATATATGAAATTAAAATGTAAATGAATATCGTGGCTATTCTAATCGTAAATATGTATGCATTAAATAAAACGTAATCTAACAAATAATAAATTATATGATGAATGACCATGGTTTGTGATGGTGGCCACATCTTCAAAGTTTTTAACGTGGCCAGCGGCGGACCTACTAAGGAGCCCTCGGGTGCACGGGCTTCTAATGGTTTTTGAAAATTTTGTAGAGACGAAATAGAAAAAATTTTAGTGAGCCCATAAGAGTTTTAGAGGTGAACTTGTATTAGCAAGTTAAGTGTTGGTCTAGTGGTAAAACATCATTTCTAAAGCTTCCTTTGTCCATTTGTTCGGAAAGAACCCGGGTTCGAATCTCCGTTGTAACGTTTTTCTTTCACGTTTTTTTTTCTTTCTTACTTTTACTATGGTTTTATCCTTAAAAAAAATACCCCTTTACTCATTCATCAACCTCTTTTCTTCAAGACTTCCCTAAAATCTTACCATCATCCTCTACTTCCATCCTCTGTCACCATAAATCCGGCAACCATCCGCGTATCATCTGTTCATCTCCGCGTAGCATGTGAAGACGGATTTGCGTAATCAGATGAGTGATGATTATATGAACGATTCTTGCATTTGTTATATTGAAAGAGACCTTGCCAATGTTTCGGTCAAAGATGTAATGGATCGCTTTCAAAAGATGAAACTCGTCGCGAACAACTTTAAAATTTGTAATGTTTCTTATTTTCATTTCATTTCTAGTGACATTATAATTTGATTGTCTGTTTTCTTGTTATATTTTGTTATGTTATCGTATTGTATTATGTTTTATATCTTGATTCGACCCGACGGGACCAGAAGTTTTATTAGTCAGTTTTGAGAAATTTGAAAATCGGAAAAAGGTGAGCCCGTTAAGGAAAATTTCTGGGTACGCCACTGAACGTGGCCGACCATCAAATTGTCACAATCGATTGAAGCTAGCTATTACGAGTTTCCTAATATAGGAAGTTGTCACGTGATGGTGGCCACATAAAGTTTTTTTAACATGGCCGACCATATAATTTTATCACAATTGATTGAAGCTGAGTTTCCTAAACTGGAAAGTTTTTAAATGATTGACAATGCAGTAACCAATGATTCATGATACCCGCCAAACTTTTTCTAATAATTTTTATTTGATACCAAATGGATAGTACTCTCCCTCTATAAAGACTCTCTTTTTTTCTTATCATAATATGTTTTTATAATTAATCCCTACATAATATGTTTTAAAAATAAGAATATGTTTACTTTAAAAAATAACATGATTTACAATGAAACTGATGTAATAAACATCTTTTAAAAAAAGAACATTTTTTTATTTTTGATTATTTCTTCAAGAAACAAAATATTCTTTAGAAATCCTAACACACAATTTGTGCATGGATTGTGAGGAGTTTGATCTTGAAATTCATCATTAAGATCATTGTTTGATCTAAGTGAGTATTAACCAAGATCGTTCATCATTCATGCATCATATGTGTTTGGTTCAAATGTAGAGAGAAATAGCAAGAGCTATAACAAAGCTTTGCAAGTATTCATCATCATTTGAATACTTATATTGCAATAAAATGGGCATTATGAACAAACAAAGGCACCTTAAACACTTGAATTGTAA
>NW_027498908.1:0-35468 GCF_021521415.1 Bidens hawaiensis
AGAAATAGTACACAGCCGGCCTGGTCACTATCAGCCGCTGCCTATCCACCAACCACCAGCATGGCATGTGCGTAGCCCACAGTTGGCAGAACAGGAACACTATTCAGCCGGCTGTACCTGCTTGGAAACCTACCTTCGGCTATAAATACTCCAACACCTTGGAATGGTATCATCTTATCTCATATCTCATATCTTGATGTATTACCTGATATCTGCTCTAGTCATTCTCTTAATATACACTTATATTCAAGAGCAATCTAGTCTGATTCTCACGCCGGAGGGTGGTCACAAGGAGGTACCCCCCCCTTCTCAGTGACGAGCTCACGGTGTCTGTTTTGCAGGTTATTAGAAGAACCATCTTCGCCGATCTAACCCCTCGTGGGAAACATCTACTTAACCCCCAGATTGTCCATGATCTGCCGGGGTCGATTAGTGTTTCTTCAGTACGTTATCGAGAAAGACGATTTAGTTAATTCGGTTATCCACACGTTTTACATAAGGTAAGTTCAAAGCCGATTAAGTTAATAATCTATTCAAGTTTTGGGTCAAATAGAAATACTACAATATATTATGTATTCACTATAAAAATACCATAACAAATTATTAAACAAACAGCTTAATAAGATCTCATCGATATCAATATAGTAGGATTTTAGAAGAGTGGAATAAGCGCAATTAAGTCTTTTTCCTCTAGCTAGACTTCAGCTATAAAAGTTTTTAAATGCGATGTATTATTTATAAACATTAAAATAACTAAAGGGTTGGCATGGAAATTTAAAACGTGTTTTAAGTAATTCCAAGTATTTCATATTAGCAAATAACAGTATCAACTTAACACTTGGCTGGTGACGGTTACAACTAAAGGTTTATCAGTCTACGACTAACCGAACGCTAACACCCTTCGTTGCAAGTCACCCGAAAAACTCTCGTTGGAAAACTCAATCTTTTGGACCCAAATCTCTTTATAACCTTAAATCAGACATTTATGAGCATTTTTCTAGTAAAAGCCTAAGTTATTGAAGTCGTCGGAACCCTATAACCACCGTCGTAGTCAGTTGGTGGTGCTAAGTGGTAGTTATAATTATGGGTGTTCAAAAGAATCCGAATCCGAATCCGAATCCGTATCCGAATCCGAATTACTCAAATTTTCGGATATCCAAAATTTCAGATATCCGAATTCCAGATATCTGAAAATTCATATTCGGATTCGGATAATATTTTTCGGATTTTTTAATTCGGATTCGAATAGCATTTTTGGGAATTTTCGGATAGTTCGGATATCCGAAATATTAAATTTAATAACTTTTTTAATTTAAATATATACCAAGTTACCAACTAATTAGATATGTAACCCGGACTTTACATTCATGCAGTTCAAAAAAAACACCTAACATCACATACGCCACTTTATCTCCATATCTAACTCTAATAAAAGCCTACAAGTTTTGCCACTTTTCACTCTTACATTAAACCTCATCCTTTTTAACAAATTTATATTAATAAAATAATAGTTACCATTCTTAAAATTTATGCTTCAAAATTTGTTAATTTAATATTTACTTTCTATTTCCAAACATTTGATATTTATAATTATCTTTTACTTTAACATTGTTTTAAAAACTATTGTACAACTACTGTGTTAATAATGTTTAACTGGTTTATTATTTCTTGTATACTGATTATTTATTAAATATTGTATTTTTAAGACCTACCCGTGTAGTATACGGGCCTTAAACTAGTCTCCAATATATCCCTTCTCTTCTGATCTTCATCTATCTGCTATCTCTTTCCCGTTTCCAGTTCTCCTCTAGCCCTTGTCCATCATCACCTCCAAGGCTCTACCGGACCACCATTGTTTCTCCATTCTCCATCTTGATAAGGAATTTGTTTGCTTGTATTACAAAGATTTGTTAGTCGTTACCTTGTATTTTGAACAATTTGTGTTTAGTTTGTTGGATTGGAAACACTGGATTCTTGAAATTTTGTAAATTTATTATTAAAAGCAGGTTCCGTTATTTTTTACAAATTTTCGGATATCCGATTCACTAACCGATCGGATATCTGAAATTTCGAGTATCCGAACTTCGGATATCCGAAATTTCGAATTCGGATAGTGAAATACAGTATCCCAAAGGTCCGAATATCCGAAACTTCGGATATCCAGTTTTGAACACCCCTAGTTGTAATTGGTTGGGGTGAGTCAGTTGGTGGTGGTGATGGTGTTTAGGTTGAGTTTTGCAACGAAAAATGTGAGTTTTTTGGCCAAAAACGTTTTTTCGGCGACCTGCAACTAACATCAATTGGGTATTGTTAGTCGCGCACTGTTGTAAACAAATGCACATTTAGTTGGAACCACCATCAACCACGTGGTAAGTTGAGACTGTTATTGCTAATAAGATATAGTTGAAATTATTTTTAAGCCAATTTTCCTTAAATTATTTATGCTATAGACATTTATGGAGTAATTGAAAGATTAAATACTAAGCTAATCTTAAAAAGAAGCTAGTTAAGTATTGAACTCACGACCATTCATGTCTGCTGAATTGAGTTCTTTTTTTTTCTTCTAAATTTAAATGTCAAACTAGTAATTTCACCCCGCGTTGCGGGGAACTGTGACGGTCGATTTGAATGTTGTTTACCGAAACAAAGAACTATGACGGTCGATTTAAATCTTGTTTACCGAAACATAATATTGGTGGTGCCCAAGTCAATCACCTATGCTAATGCTCAACTTGTGATTCCATATGCCATGAAAGAATCAAGTAAAGCTACATTAATGTCAAATTAGCCCTATGTAGTAGCAACGTGTGAAGTTTACAAATTGATACAAAACACCATAGATAATAAAAATCATATACAACGAAGTCCATCACAATGGTTTTTTTATTCTTTTGTTCCTTTTTGAACCGGCCATCACAATGGTTTAAATCCCAATTTCAATAGAAGAAACTAAAAAACAATTCATATATCCACACACGTTCACAACCACATATATAAAGAAATAATGTTAGATCAGAACAAAATCATATATCCCAAAAATGAAGTAAATCTATTTTGTGGAGATAGAATATGATGCAGTGGTCAGATTCATCATGGTCTTTAAACACCATTCAAGACATGAACACCACGTGCAACATATAACCCCAAATGTGAAAACCGGATGCTCAGATCGATCAGTGTCGAGCGATCATCAGAAAAACAAACCCAAGTCTCAAAACCCCCCATTGAAGCCATGAACCCACTGAACAAACAACACTCAGCTCTAAACTTTCGAACGAACTCGTAAGTCCATGCATAATTGATATGGTTTAAACTATACATGTTATTATATAAATATTTCTCACAGTTTCAATTATTTTGAGCCAGTTTTTTATTGAATATATTTTTATTTGGGGATTTTAAAGGTTAAATTTTTAAATGAGCTAAATTATAGTATTTTCACTAACTTGAGACCAATGAGCAAAGAGTCCAACTCATTTTACATAATACTAGACATCATATATTAGTATTTAGTAGTATTATTGTTATTGTTATTAAAATTTTACTATTTAAAAGTATGATGTCAAAATCTTAATATCCACCGTTTATTTAATGTTGACTGAAAAATCAAGATGATTCTGGTGGTGTATCTAACTTGGTGGGCCATTCACTAATAATAAAAGATCATAAGCCCATCACAAAAGAAACATTATGAGACGGTTTGTGATTTAATAGAAAATGGACTCCAAGGCTAAGCAAATGAACAAAAAGAGAAAGAGAATTGGGCCTATGAAATTAAACTTGTTGGTGGAGTATTAAGTGGGGCTTAAGTTTTATTAATTATAGAGAGTTATTAAAACCCTACATTATATATATAATAGAAAGAAGACAGGATTACAAATTTTGTCCTTTAAAATAAGACGAATTACGGTTCGTGTCCTTTTCTAAGTTTCCTTGCAGGCGGTGTACTTTAAACTTTTTTTTCCTACAAGTTTTGTCCTTTACGCTAATTGGGTTAGAAAAAGTCAGTTAAATGCCCTCAAGTGAGACGCATGTGAGGGCATTTTTGTCTTTTCGTCTACCCTGCAACTTCTTCTTCCTCTTTTCTTCTTCATTTGCAGATCTCTCTCTCTTTCTCCCCCTCCCCCCTTCTCTCTCTCTCTCTCTCTCTGTTTAAACCACCACCACACCACTAACGGCCACCGGAGACCATGTTAATCGCCACCACCACGTACCACCGCTCACTCTCCGCCGGGTAATCCTCCAGCCACCGTCTCCTCCCTCATCCACCGCATCTCCGCCCTGGAGTCCACCCTCCTCCGCCGCCGCAGCAAACAACCTCCATCCCTCCGTGACGCCGCCGCCCGCACCATCCAAACCCACTTCCGAGCCTACCTCGTCCGAAGATCCGCAACCCTCCGCCGCCTTCAACACCTCGCACACATCAAATCAGCTCTCAATCGCCTCAAATCATCCAAACCCCGCTTCCATCCTCACACCATTTCTCGCGAATCCATGGGCTTGCTCATCAAACTCGATTCTATTCAGGTATTTAATAAGCCACCACTCACTAACTACTTTTTATTTTTAATTAGGGTTTTTGAGTTCAGGGGAGTGATCCGATGATCAGAGACGGTAAACGATCAATCAGTCGAGAATTGATTCGATTCATGGAGTTAATTGATGCGGAAAAACAAGTGTTTTCGGTCAAAAATGTCAACAGTTCTAAGAAAGAATTTGGGTATCAAGAAAGAAAATTTCTTGATAATTTGAGAAATGCGAGAAAATGCGTTAATCGAGTTGATGAAAATGGGTCCGGTGTTTCTCAAAATAGAAAAGGGGATTTGGGGAAAACTCAACCAACAGTGAAGAAAAATGTGACCTTTGATGAAAATGAGAATGTTTGTAGGTTGTTTAAAAGTGGTCATGGCCGTGTTTCGAGTGACAATGGTAACGATGATGATGATGATGATGATGATGATGATGAAGTTGAAGTTGAGGAAATCAGTGTTTCTTTGAAAGATACGGAAGTTGAAGAAGACGAGTCTTCGGAAATGAGTGGAAATGAGATCTGCAAAAATGAAGAAGAAAAGAGGAAGAAGAAGTTGCAGGGTAGACGAAAAGACAAAAATGCCCTCACATGCGTCTCACGTGAGGGCATTTAACTGACTTTTTCTAACCCAGTTAGCGTAAAGGACAAAACTTGTAGGAAAAAAAAGTTTAAAGTACACCGCCTGTAAGGAAACTCAGAAAAGAACACGAACCGTAATTCGTCTTATTTTAAAGGACAAAATTTGTAATTCTGTCTAGAAAGAAACGGCAGATAGAAGATAGTGAATATTGGTTTGGTGGGATATTGGTTTGGTGGAGGAAGAGTCAAGAGTCAAGTGAAGCAAAAAAGAAAGTCCATATTATTATTATTATTATTATTATTATTATTATTATTATTATTTCGTGAGTAGACACAATCAGGCAATTGTGTGGTGTGCGGCTCTGTACACAAATTTGGTATCCACAAAGTCAAACAAGTATACATAATATAATTTTTGTGTGGTGGTGCATCCTGGGTACAGTACGCAGAAGCAAAGAAGGTTATTATTAGTATTAATTTCTCGGCTACTGTTCATAGTTGGTTGGTTTTATTAAACTTTTATTATGTATTACTTTTGTGAACTTTATTTAGTTTTGTTTCATACTTTATTATGAGTAGCTAAATACTTTATACTGCCTAGGTTTTGCCTGAGTACTAGTTTATATTAATGGTTTGACGAACTATTATTTGACGTTGGTTGATTTAGTATTATGGTAAAGTTTTTTTTATTGGTTTGGTCATGATATTGTTGCGTAATAGAATCTAGTTTATTGCTTTAATATTAATTCCACTTGTGTTTAATAGTTTTTTTTGGAGATTGTTAGGCGCTTGATTAGGTTGACTACTTTGTGTTTTCAATTTGTTTGCGGTTTATGGTCGAAAAAATCGTAGGAATAAGTATTGAATGCGGTTTAGATTTTATTGTTCTTTCACTAGAGAGGCCGGGAGGCAATTTAGTGTTGTGTCATCTTTGTCTTTTGCGAGTTTATGGTCGAAAAAATCGTAGGAATAAGTATTGAAAGTGGTTTAGATTTTATTGTTCTTTCACTAGAGAGGCCGGGAGGCAATTTAGTGTTGTGTCATCTTTGTCTTTTCTGGGTTTGGGTAATAATTGCACGGGAGTAAGTTATCCTAGGTCCCTTAGATTATTGTGATACAAGTTATGTTCAAGTTAATTAAAAATACCACCTTTATATTAATATATATTGTATCCGAAGAGGCCGGGAGGTGATTTGGGTTTTGGGGTACCATAGTATTATTACGTAAGGTGAGACCGGGAGGTGATCCAACCCTTTAACAATTGAGCTTCACATGTCATTAGAGTTCTAGGGTGTCGTTGGTGAGGCCGGGAGGCGATCTAGCGCATTTTTAGTGGTTTTTAGTGTCATATTTTTAAGATATTGTTTTTCAACCAAGTCAAGTTCGTTAGCTATTAAGTTTAACTAGTAGGATTCCATTACCTAGGTAGTCGTTTCTCATATTTGTTTAAAAACCATTTTTTTTATAAATTTTTATTTTAATTAAATTTTAATTAGTTAAGTTTTATTAGTTTAATTAATATAAAAAATTCTAAAAAATCAAAAGAAAGTCTAGGTTAGTAATATTTTAGGTTTAATAAT
This sequence comes from Bidens hawaiensis, assembly GCF_021521415.1. Taxonomy (NCBI): domain Eukaryota; kingdom Viridiplantae; phylum Streptophyta; class Magnoliopsida; order Asterales; family Asteraceae; genus Bidens; species Bidens hawaiensis. The sequence continues at coordinate 6,691 of NW_027498908.1, forward strand.
TAGAGTTTACCCATAGTGTCCTAGATTCGATATCCGTTCTTACTTGCTAACTATATTGTGACCGGTACACTTGCCGATTGTGTGTTTTTTTAGGTGAATTCGGTAGAACTTGGTTTTTAATATTATATACGTTTTTCACACATCAAGTTTTTGGCGCCGTTGCCGGGGACACTGGCAAATTCTTTGTTTAAACCGACTTGATTATCTGATCATATTTGTTTAAAAACCATTTTTTTTATAAAGTTTTATTTTAATTAAATTTTAATTAGTTAAGTTTTATTAGTTTAATTAATATAAAAAATTCTAAAAAATCAAAAGAAAGTCTAGGTTAGTAATATTTTAGGTTTAATAATTAGAGTTTACCCATAGTGTCCTAGGTTCGATATCCGTTCTTACTTGCTAACTATATTGTGACCGGTACACTTGCCGATTGTGTGTTTTTTTAAAGTGAATTCGGTAGAACTTGGTTTTTAATATTATATACGTTTTTCACACATCAAGTTTTTGGCGCCGTTGCCGGGGACACTGACAAATTCTTTGTTTAAACCGACTTGATTATCTGATCATATTTGTTTAAAAACCATTTTTTTTATAAAGTTTTATTTTAATTAAATTTTAATTAGTTAAGTTTTATTAGTTTAATTAATATAAAAAATTCTAAAAAATCAAAAGAAAGTCTAGGTTAGTAATATTTTAGGTTTAATAATTAGAGTTTACCCATAGTGTCCTAGGTTCGATATCCGTTCTTACTTGCTAACTATATTGTGACCGGTACACTTGCCGATTGTGTGTTTTTTTAGGTGAATTCGGTAGAACTTGGTTTTTAATATTATATACGTTTTTCACACATCAAGTTTTTGGCGCCGTTGCCGGGGACACTGGCAAATTCTTTGTTTAAACCGACTTGATTATCTGATCTGTTTAATTGTTTATTTTCTTTTTAGTTGTTATTTATTTTTTTTCTTTCTTTAGGTGCTTTTTGTAAGGCCCCAAACCGGTAGCCCTACTTTAGCGTCGGATTTACTCATAAACACAGTTCTTGCAATCAGAGTTAATTAAAACTTTCGCGGAAACGTTTACTTGAAGCATTCGTTACAAAACATTCAATCTCTTCTCTGATACTATAAAACAAATCATTATATTTAAAACATCTTTTCTTCCATCTTAAGATGCCAGCCGTTCAATCCATGCCATGTGCCATCCTCATGTTAGTTCTTTGGTCTGATCACCTGCGTGCATACTAAAAGTCAGCTACGCTGAGTGAGTTCTAGTTAATCAAGCAACTTATCATACAACCACTACATGCATCATATACGTATCCGCAGACACGTAGTCCACTATCTAACCTGCTTACCTTACCACTTAGCCTCTTATTTACACCTACCACCTTGCCACTTTGCCACTTTAATAACGTATAACGTTATGCCACTTTGCCACTTTAATAACGTATTATGTTATGCCACTTTGCCGCTTTAATAACGTAGTCACGTATAGGCTTACCCTACCACGTACTATCGTCGTGCCACTAACACTCTTACTACACTTTTGCCACTTCTAACACGCTCTACCTCTACTTGTCTACAACATGCTTCATATCATTTACATAATAAGCAAGTCACATCATAGCATTCATACACACTAATAACCACTTGGCAATCACTATCCTTGGCGATGCGTGCAATATCCGAAGATCGTTCACGCACCAACAAGTATTATATAATAGCTACCTCGTATAACATCTATAGCATACACTTACCACTAAGGTAAGTGTATTCACACTTCACATCGAGCATGCACACAGCCCCGAAAACATAACAAGGAAATGGGGCTAGAAACTCACCTGAACACGGTTACGTTCACCGTTAATCGTAATCCCTTTCTTCAGTTGTGCACGGCTGACGTAAATGAGTCGAACTATGAACACGAGCTGGTCTTGTTGCTTTGGTTCGTCACGATGATCTAGCACCAATGAGCTCGGGTCCTCGCCTTTGGATCTTGGTTCGGGTTGTGTGTTTTGGGGTGTGTAGAGATTAGGATGGATAAATGGATGAAATGGAAATGATTGGGGTTTAAGGGGGTATTTATACTCCCTTAAGCCCATGGACCGAAGGCCCATATTTCCTTTTGGTCCCTATCTAATCCCATCTAACTATCCTACTAAGTCTTCATATTTTGCTATTATTATTATCGTTCCACTAACTCGTTTATTTCACCCGACAAAATAATATATTAAATATTACTTTAGAAATTTCGGGATGTTACAAGTCTTCCCTCCTTAAAGAGGTTTCGTCCCCGAAACCTAGCTTATTTCTTTAAAAGGAATACCTTTGTAAAAGGAATACCTTTTTCTTTATAATCGCACACTTTATTGAATCACCTTTGCTTTCTGAGTTATCTTTCTTACTCCTGACTTGCAGTCATCGGGAGGTGATCATGTGTTCTAGCTATTAAGGTAGCTTGTCCATGAGGCTCTCGATGTCTCAAGTCTCGTCTCGTCTTTCCAAGGGCTTCCTTTGATGCTTTTGTGACAATTTGGCAACTCTCTTAGCATATCTGACTACAAGCTCCAAGCGTGACTTCTTCATTACTTTTTGCAGTTGGAGTCATGCTGTTTTCGTATATCGCTCTGCCTCAGATTCTTCTCGTGTCCGCCTCTTTTGTAACAGTCATCTATCTTATCTCTAAGGAAACACAAATGTTATCACTCTAGGAATTATTTAGCACGTGATTCGTAAGGTAAGTAGTTAATGACGTTGATCAAGTGTAATTAACTATTTGCGTTACTCCTCAGGTTCTACATACTTCCCTTCGTGATTTCACTTGTGCTTGTTTATACTCTTAAACAGTTAATCAGTTAAGATCAATTAATCCTATCCCTAACCTGCACTCATTCTTCATTTAGCAAATAAGCCAACATTAACATACACCATTTACCATACACTTTACCTTTACTGAGCTTGCTTGAGTGACACATGGCTATCCTGAACTGGCATCTTTTTTCTTTCACATTTTAAATCCCATTCTCTGTTCGAGTCTAAGCATGTAGGATGCTTAAATCTCTCGAACTTATGCTCTGATACCAACTTGTAAGGCCCCAAACCGGTAGCCCTACTTTAGCGTCGGATTTACTCATAAACACAGTTCTTGCAATCAGAGTTAATTAAAACTTTCGCGGAAACGTTTACTTGAAGCATTCGTTACAAAACATTCAATCTCTTCTCTGATACTATAAAACAAATCATTATATTTAAAACATCTTTTCTTCCATCTTAAGATGCCAGCCGTTCAATCCATGCCATGTGCCATCCTCATGCTAGTTCTTTGGTCTGATCACCTGCGTGCATACTAAAAGTCAGCTACGCTGAGTGAGTTCTAGTTAATCAAGCAACTTATCATACAACCACTACATGCATCATATACGTATCCGCAGACACGTAGTCCACTATCTAACCTGCTTACCTTACCACTTAGCCTCTTATTTACACCTACCACCTTGCCACTTTGCCACTTTAATAACGTATAACGTTATGCCACTTTGCCACTTTAATAACGTATAACGTTATGCCACTTTGCCACTTTAATAACGTATTACGTTATGCCACTTTGCCATTTTGCCGCTTTAATAACGTAGTCACGTATAGGCTTACCCTACCACGTACTATCGTCGTGCCACTAACACTCTTACTACACTCTTGCCACTTCTAACACGCTCTACCTCTACTTGTCTACAACATGCTTCATATCATTTACATAATAAGCAAGTCACGTCATAGCATTCATACACACTAATAACCATTTGGCAATCACTATCCTTGGCGATGCGTGCAATATCCGAAGATCGTTCACGCACCAACAAGTATTATATAATAGCTACCTCGTATAACATCTATAGCATACACTTACCACTAAGGTAAGTGTATTCACACTTCACATCGAGTATGCACACAGCCCCGAAAACATAACAAGGAAATGGGGCTAGAAACTCACCTGAACACGGTTACGTTCACCGTTAATCGTAATCCCTTTCTTCAGTTGTGCACGGCTGACGTAAATGAGTCGAACTATGAACACGAGCTGGTCTTGTTGCTTTGGTTCGTCACGACGATCTAGCACCAACGAGCTCGGGTCCTCGCCTTTGGATCTTGGTTCGGGTTGTGTGTTTTGGGGTGTGTAGAGATTAGGATGGATAAATGGATGGAATGGAAATGATTGGGGTTTAAGGGGGTATTTATACTCCCTTAAGCCCATGGACCGAAGGCCCATATTTCCTTTTGGTCCCTATCTAATCCCATCTAACTATCCTACTAAGTCTTCATATTTTGCTATTATTATAATATCGTTCTACTAACTCGTTTATTTCACCCGACAAAATAATATATTAAATATTACTTTAGAAATTTCGGGATGTTACACTTTTACTTGTTGTTTTTGCCTTTAGTTTTAGTTAATTTAAAAACAAAAAAATAAAAATTCTAAATTAATTTTTTTTATTTTAGTTTATGCATATTACCCATTCTCAAGGCCCACCTTTATTCATTGCATCAAAAGAGCCTGAGAGAGAGTTTCAAGAGCGACTTAAGGAGACTACTGATAGGGAGAGCGATTCACCCGACATCCAGGTTAGCGTCTCTAATCCTAGAATAGATATGGGCGACGCCGTTCAACCACCGAGACAAATCGTTCATGCTAGAGCCAGCGATGGCATCATGGGAGCCCGATCTGCAATTGTCCGACCTGCTCCGACTAATAATCAAAACTGGCAAATTCCATCTCACGTCATGAATTCCATCACCAATTCTGCTCAGTTCCACGGCTTGGATGACGAAGATGCTCCGGGACACCTGTCCCGATTCGTGCGGATCTGCGAAACTTTTAATATTAATAATATCTCGTCTGACGTCATTCATCTTAAGTTATTCCTGTTCTCACTTTCTGGTCGTGCCGCTACATGGTTTGACTCTCTTCAATGCTTCAATCGCCACATGGGCCGACTTGCAATCCAAGTTCCTTAGGAAGTATTTCCCTCCATCAAAGGCCGGGCGTCTACGCGAGCAAATTTGTTCTTTTCATATGGACCACGATGAGTCCTGTTATTCCGCGTGGGAGCGTTTCCAAACTCTTATAAGCCGTTGTCCTCAGCATGGCCTAAACGATTGGGCTGTGGTTGAAAAATTCTATAACGGTCTTACTCCCGAAACCCAACAGCGGTTCAATACCACTGGTGGAGGAAACATGCTCGATAAACTCACCATAGAGGAGGCTGAAGAGATGTTCGAGAGCATTGCATTAGGGGACCAGCATACACCGAGTAGAAGGTCTGTCTCGGCTGCCAAGGCCGCAACCATCTCATCATCACGTGGAGTGCATCATGTTGATCAGAATACGAGTGTGTCGGCAGATGTGGAGGCACTGAAGAGGGAAGTTAAAGAGCTTAAGCTGCAAGCTCGTAGGTGCGAGATATGTCGTGGAAATCACGAGACAGCCGATTGTCCCGTTGATTCTCAGGAGGAGGTAGATTTTCTTGCTAATCAAAACCGTACCTTAAATTCAGGGTGGCGAAACAATAATTCTAACTCTAATTGGCGGGCAGGTAACACCAGTTATCAGCAACGCCAGAATCTGTTGCAAGAACCCGCCCCCGAACCTGCTCCTGTACCAAATAGTACTTCCAAGATCGAGGAGATGTTGGCTAACCAATCTCAATTGTTAAATCAGCTCTTACAAAATGATGCCAACACCAAATCCACTCTTTTGCAGCATGAGACGTTTATGAAAGGACAACAGGTCGCATTTCGGAATCTCGAGGCCAAGTTTGGTGAGTTGTCTGCAATGATTGATCAACGACCATTGGGGTGTCTTCCAAGTAACACCGTCTCTAATCCTGGTCCCACCTATTCTAAACCATTTCAAAATGCTCAGGCCAAGGCAGTGACTACCCGAAGTGAGAGAGGGGTCGTTAGAGATACACTAAGTGAGGAGGAAGTTGACGAGGAGTTGGAGTTAGAGACACCGCCTGACAAGGTGAACCAGAGGCGAGGCCCAGCAAGTACCTCATGGTCAGGCGGGGCGTCAGCTGAGAAGGAGAAGCAGGTTGAACAAGAACCGGTGCGCGTCTATAAGCCAAAACCGTCATATCCCGGTCGCCTAGTGAAGAAGAATGATTCGGAGCAGTACTCTAGGTTTCTCGACATGATTAAGAAGCTCCATGTGAACATTCCGTTTATTGAAGCTCTCGCGAACATGCCAAAACACGCCAAGTTTCTGAAAGATTTGCTTACTAATAAAAAGAAACTTGAGGAGCTTTCGATTATTACTCTTAGTGAGGAGTGTACTGTCGTCGTACAGAACAAGCTTCCTAGGAAGATGACAGATCCGGGCAGCTTTACCATTCCTTGCTTGATTGGTAATCTTTATGTTAGCAATGCTTTGGGCGACCTTGGTGCAAGCATTAACCTCGTGCCCTATTCTGTGTTTGCCAAACTTAACGTGGGAGAGCGGCTTCCCACCCGAATGAGTATCTAGCTGGCAGACCGATCCGTGAAGTTCCCAGGGGCATTGTGGAGAACATGTTGGTGCAGGTGGACAAATTCATCTTTCCGGTCGACTTTGTCATTCTCGATATGGATGAGGACTCGAATGTTTCGCTCATCGTCGGCCGACCTTTCTTAGCCACCACACGCGCTCTAATCGATGTTGCCGATGGCAAACTGACTCTTCGAGTTCATGATAACACGGTCACATTCGACGTGCAGAAGTCTATGAGGCATACTCAGCAGCATGATGACACTCTCTATTTCATCGACAGTTTCATGATGCACGTAGGCGACTATCTTACGAAGGTCTGCCAGAGAGACACGTCCGACACTCAGATCATCGATGTGGAGAATCAGTCATTCGAGATGACATAATTTGATTTTGAGTTGCAGGAGAATGAGAAGATGCAGTTACCTGAGGTAGGAGGACACGAGCCGATCATGAGTTCCCAAATCTTTTCTAATGTCCTTGCAGTTGAAAAGCGAGAGTTTCCGATTGAAAAACCATCTGTTGAGAAACCCCCATCTTTAGAGCTAAAAGATTTACCATCTCACCTCGAGTATGCGTTTTTAGGGGAGGGGTCTCAACTTCCTGTCATCATCTCTTCGAGTTTGGAGACGGAGGAGAAGGAGAAGTTGATGGTTGTTCTGAAATCTCATAAGCATGCCATTGCATGGAAGCTTATGGATATCAAAGGTATAAACCCGTCATTTTGCACGCATAAAATTTTTATGGAAGACGAGTTTAAACTTGTGGTTCAGCCATAGAGGAGGCTTAACTCGAACATGCAGGAGGTTGTTAAGAAGGAGGTTATTAAGTTGCTTGATGCTGGTTTGATTTTGCTGACCTCCGACTCCGTGTGGATTAGCCCAGTCCAGGTGGTCCTAAAAAGGGCGGTATGACAGTTATCACGAATGAAAAGAATGAGCTCATACCGACACAGACTGTAACAGGGTGGCGAGTTTGCATCGACTACCGCAGACTTAACGAGGCCACACGAAAGGACCACTTCCCGCTTCCATTCATCGATCAGATACTTGAGCGTTTGTCAGGACAACAGTTCTATTGTTTTATTGATGGCTTTTCTGGTTATTTCCAGATCCCCATCGCCCTGGTTGATCAGGAGAAGACCACATTTACATGTCCTTTTGGTACATTCGCGTACCGACGCTTGCCATTCGGATTATTTAATGCTCCAGCTACATTTCAGCGGTGCATGGTTGCCATTTTTCATGAGTTAATCAAGGATTCCATGGAAGTCTTTATGGATGATATTTCTGTCTTTGGGATTCCTTCGATGATTGTCTGCGTAACTTAGATCGAGTGCTCGCTAGGTATGAAGAGACGAACCTTATGCATAATTGGGAGAAATGTCATTTTATGGTTCGTGAGGGTATAGTTTTAGGTCATAAGATTACTAGTGCGGGGATTGAGGTAGATAGAGCTAAGGTAGACACCATTTGCAAGCTTCCACCGCCCACTTCCGTGAAGTCTATTCGTAGTTTCCTAGGTCATGCGGGATTCTATCGCCGATTTATTAAGGATTTCTTGAAAATCTCCCATCCGATGGCCCAGCTTTTAGAGAAAGATAGGTCCTTCGATTTTAGTGAGGAATGTTTGAGGGCCTTTGAGTTGATTAAGGAGAGGATAGTGAGTGCTCCTATTCTTGTTGCTCCCGATTGGACTCTTCCGTTTGAGATAACGTGTGATGCGAGCGATTTTGCTGTTGGAGCCGTGTTAGGGCAGCGTCGAGAGAAACATTTTCATCCCATCTATTATGCTAGCAAGACCCTTAATGATGCTCAGGAGAATTACACCAGGACAGAGAAGGAGCTTCTTGCGATTGTTTTCGCGTGCGATAAATTCCGTTCATATCTCGTCCTTTCTAAGACTATCATTTTATATGATCATGCGGCTCTGCGTTACTTGTTCGCTAAGAAAGATGCGAAGCCTCGACTCCTTCGTTGGATCCTTTTGCTTCAGGAGTTCGATATAGAAATTAAAGATAAAAGAGGAGCTAAAAATGTCGCCGCCGACCACTTGTCACGACAAGAAAATTCCAACTTAGACAAGACCCGGGAACAAGGGATTGGTGATGATTTCCCGGGTGAGACTTTATTGTATGTAAAGGCGAGTGATGAGGGGTTTCCATGGTTTGCTGATCTTGCGAATTATCTATTCTCTGGTGAGTTAGTGCCCGGACTGACATATCAGCAAAAGAAGAAGTTCTTTGCAGATATTAAGTTCTACATTTGGGTGGATCCATACTTATTCCGTATTGGCTCAGATCAGGTGATTCGCCGATGTGTTTTTGGTGATGAAGCTCGTAGTATTCTTCGACATTGTCATGAGGGCCCGACCGGTGGCCATTTTGGTGCGACTAATACCGCCAAATGCGTGTTTGATGCGGGATTCTATTGGCCGACTATTTTTCGTGATGCGCATGAGTTTGTTCGTTCGTGTGACGTGTGTCAGAGAGCTAGTAACATCTCATCCCGAAATGAGATGCCTCAAAACCCCATCCAGGTGGTTGAGATCTTCGATATATGGGGCATTGATTTTATGGGTCCGTTTCCTATGTCTAGAGGGAACAGATACATCCTCGTTGCTGTCGATTACGTGTCCAAATGGGATGAGGCCCAAGCCTTACCTAGAAATGACGCGCGAGTTGTAGTGGGATTTCTTCGAAAACTCTTTTCTCGATTTGGTACTCCTAAGGCCCTGATCAGTGATCGGGGTACCCACTTTTGTAATGCTTAGATGGATAAGGTTCTGAAACGTTATGGGGTCACCCATCGATTTTCTACGGCCTACCATCCTCAGACTAGTGGTCAAGTGGAAAACACCAATCGTGGCATTAAGAGGATCTTAGAGAAAACAGTTGGGAACAGTCGCGGAGACTGGGCTGAAAAGCTAGATGATGCACTCTGGGCCTTTCGTAGTGCATTCAAAACGCCTATCGGGACCACTCCCTTTCGGTTAGTTTATGGAAAGGCGTGTCATCTTCCAGTAGAGTTAGAACATCGTGCGTATTGGGCTTTAAGAGCCGTAAATCTTGATTTATCTGCGGCGGGAAAGAGTCATTTTCTTCAAATTCACGAGGTTGAGGAATTACGGAATGAGGCGTATGAAAGAAGTTGGGGGTATAAGGAGCGGACAAAGGAACGTCATGATAAACATATTAAGGGGCCCACAGAGTTTAAGTGTGGGGATAAGGTTCTTCTATATAATTCCCGGTTGAAGTTGTTTTCGGGTAAATTAAAATCCCGATGGGCTGGTCCGTTTGTAGTAAAGGAGGCATTTCCGTATGGAACGGTTGAGATAGAGGCTGATGATGGACATTCTTGGAAAGTGAATGGGCATAGATTGAAGAATTATGTTTGAGGTCCACTTGGTGATCGCGAGGAGGAGGCGATCTACCTTGATCCGCCTGGAGAGTAGAGGAGGAGAGCACACTTGGGACTTTGCCCGAGTTGTATAGTTTGTACAAAACTTAGTTGCATTATTTTCTTTTATTTTTATTTTTCTTTATTTTATTTTTCTTTAAGTCTGTTTTAGTCCTTAGAGTCTGTTTGATGTTTACTTTGGGTTGTTTTGAGTTTTATTTTGCAAGATTGGATTTTCTCATTCGTACTCAATTTCCAATCGGATGAGGATTTTTATGATCCTATTATATTGTAGAAGACACCCAGAAGCTGCGGCCGCGAATGAAATGCTATACGGTCGCCTTGGAACGAGACTTGTGAAGATAACTGCATTATTACCAGGGGAGTCTGTTCCACTTTATTGTTTTATTTGCTTTAAATTTTTATTCTACTTTATTTTCTGTCTTTTTCTGTTCCTACATTGGGTACAATGTAGATTTTAAGTGTGGGGATGGGATCTGGCGTTTTCTTTAGTTAAAAAAAATAGTTTCAAATTTTATTAAAAAAAAGAAAAATATATATATAATTTAAAACAAAAAAAATAAAAAAAAATAAAAAAGTTTTTTAAAAAAATGTCCTGAATTTTTAATGATTTTTTTGCAAATAATGGAAAATGATAGAAAAATTTGAGATTGGTTTTTAAAACTACTATTATATATGAGATTAAATAAAAGATAACCGCACTAAACTTGGGATGTGTCGGTAGGCCCAACTAGCTTTGATAGTCCTCTTTAGCAAATTTTATATATCTAAGAATTTGAAAAAAGGTGAAACCGAATTTCGATGCTTAGGGAGGACTACCATAATCTGAAAACTTTGAGATGGTAAGAATTAAATGCACTCAAATTAGCATACCGCCACATGTCCATCTTTTTATGAGCTTAGAATTAGTTATATATTTTAGGGTGATATAAAAGATTGCCAAAAAAAAAATATGTTTTGAAAGTTTGTTATGAAAGTTTTGTATTGTGTTATCCAAAGTTGTTCAAGAAAAGCAAATGCCTGTGAAGAAAGTTATGTATTGTAAAATGCCAAAGAAGCATTGTTTAAAGTTAGAAAAAGATAGATGCACATACTAGACGGGACTTGGAGTTTACGTGTTACCTTGGGGATGGTGACTCTGAGGATACACTATTGGGGCTCGAAGGTTCTTAGTCAATAAATAAAAATTAGGAATTTATAGGACAAAGTCCAATAATATTTAGGAATAGCTCATACGACCTCCACATGACCATTCATCCATCAAATTTCACCGAGTGTATCTAATTAGTACCATCAACGAGTCCTTGGCTTATGGTGATTTGTCAAACCAGTCTGCTTTGACACTAGTTTTTCTAGCTCTCTTTTTTCTGAGATGGGGTAGGTGTAGCCGCAATTTTTGAATTTAAAGCGCTTAATGCAACTGGGGGCTTGATAGGCTGGTGGTTGGGTTTAGGTGGACAACAATATCGGCAATCGCGGTTTTTACGTTTATCTGTGCTTAAAATATAACCTATATGTTTTCAAAACTAGTCTTGAATTCCGATTCCATTGCAATATATATATTTTTCGGAGACGAAAAAGGTTTAAGCGTGGGGATATTTGATATGGTTTAAAATATACATGTTATTATATAAATATTTCTCACAGTTTCAAGTATTTTGAGCCATTTTTTTATTGAATATATTTTTATTTGGCTCATAATTAGATTTTAAAGGTTAAACTTTTAAATGAGCTAAATTATAGTATTTTCACTAACTTGAGACCAATGAGCAAAGAGTCCAACTCATTTTACATAATACTAGACATCATATATTAGTATTTAGTAGTATTATTGTTATTGTTATTAAAATTTTACTATTTAAAAGTATGATGTCAAAATCTTAATATCCACCGTTTATTTAATGTTGACTGAAAAATCAAGATGATTCCGGTGGTGTATCTAGCTTGGTGGACCATACACTAATAATAAAAGATCATAAGCCTATCACAAAAGAAACATTATGAGACGGTTTTTGATTTAATAGAAAATGGACTCCAAGGCTAAGCAAGTGAACAAAAAAAGAAAGAGAATTAGACCTATGAAATTAAACTTGTTGGTGAAGTTTATAGTGGGCTCAAGTTTTATTAATTATGGAGAGTTATTAAAACCCGACATTATGTATATAATAGAAAGAAACGGCAAACAGAAGATAGGGAATATTGGTTTGGTGGGATATTTTTTTGGTTGAGGAAGAGTCAAAGTGAAGCAAAAAGAAAGTCCATAATATTATTATTATTAATATTATTTCGTGAGTAGACACAATCAGACAATTGTGTGGTGTGCGGCTCTGTACACAAATTTGGTATCCACAAAGTCAAACAAGTATACATAATATAATTTTTGTGTGGTGGTGCATCCTGAGTACAGTACGCAGAAGCAAAGAAGGATATTATTAGTATTAATTTCTCGGCTACTGTTCATGGTTGGTTGGTTTTATTAAATTTTTATTATGAATTATCTTTGTGAACTTTATTTAGTTTTGTTTCATGCTTTATTATGAGTAGCTAAATAATTTATATTGCCTAGGTTTTGGCTGAGTACTAGTTTATATTAATGGTTTGACGAACTATTATTTGACGTTGGTTGATTTAGTATTATGGTAAAGTTTTTATATTGGTTTGGTCATGATATTATTGCGTAATAGAATCTAGTTTATTGCTTTAATATTTATTCCACTTGTGTTTAATAGTTTTTTTTGGAGATTGTTAGGCGCTTGATTAGGTTGACTACTTTGTGTTTTCAATTTGTTTGCGGTTTATGGTCGAAAAAATCGTAGGAATAAGTATTGAAAGTGGTTTAGAATTTATTGTTCTTTCACTAGAGAGGCCGGGAGGCAATTTAGTGTTGTGTCATCTTTGTCTTTTCTGGGTTTGGGTAATAATTGCACGGGAGTGAGTTATCCTAGGTCCCTTAGATTATTGTGATACAAGTTGTGTTCAAGTTAATTAAAAATACCCCCTTTATATTAATATATATTGTATCCGAAGAGGCCGGGAGGTGATTTGGGTTTTGGTGTACATAGTATTATTAGGTAAGGTGAGACCGGGAGGTGATCCAACCCTTTAACAATTGAGCTTCACATGTCATTAGAGTTCTAGGATGTCGTTGGTGAGGCCGGGAGGCGATCTAGCGCATTTTTAGTGGTTTTTAGTGTCATATTTTTAAGATATTGTCTTTCAACCAAGTCAAGTTCATTAGCTATTAATTTAACTAGTAGGATTCCATTACCTAGGTAGTCGTTTCTCATATTTGTTTAAAACCCATTTTTTTTATAAAGTTTTATTTTTAGTTAAATTTTAATTAGTTAAGTTTTATTAGTTTAATTAATATAAAAAATTCTAAAAATTAAAAGAAAGTCAAGGTTAGTAATATTTTAGGTTTAATAATTAGAGTTTACCCATAGTGTCCTAGGTTCGATATCCGTTCTTACTTGCTAACTACATTGCGACCAGTACACTTGCCGATTGTGTGTTTTTTAGGTGAATTCGGTAGAACTTGGTTTTTAATATTATATACGTTTTCCACACATCAATAATGCATTTCAACAAACCAACATTAATTAACAGAGCGGAAGCTTATAGGTAGAAACCCCAAACTAAAATATTGAGATAGAACCCGTCAACAGTAACCGCCATACCACCGCCGCGTAGGGTTCTGATTTGGAACTATCGAAACCCGGCAACAATAGAAATCGGCTGCAACACAAATCTGAAGCACATACCCCGTTAGACCACACCACCATCACCTACGGTTCCCATACGGAAAATGGAGGTTGCAACAGTAGAGATCGAGGTCGTAACCGTCAACGTTGTAGCTTTGTCGCCGGCATGGCCGACCTCCTGAACAATATCCACCACCATCTTGGGATCCAACCAACGACATTGATTGAAACGCCCAACAAAACAGCTAAGGCAAAAACCAAAGATAGACCGATGGCGGTTGTGGAGGACGGCATGATAGCGGTGGATTCAAGAGAGAGAGAGAGAGATAAGAGAGAAAGCAGGTAAGCATGCAGTTACAAATAAATTGAGTATAGAAGGGGACACGTGCAAAGTGATGATACACGTCTTTCATAAGCTGAAAGAACAAATTATGAAGGACAATTCTCCCAATTTTATTATTATATAAATAAATTAGTTATGCATCACATCCGGTTGGACTGGTGTATCAGCAGTCCCCGGTGATGAGCTGGTTAGACGTCTGATTCACTATCTATAATCTATGAAAAGTACTTTGTCAAAATCACCATATATAGCTATCGATCATATATCAATTCACCGGAAAACGTACACCAAATATCACAAATAATGCAATTATCATATGGAAACCAAATCAACAAAAACCGAAGAGAATTAACAACAAAGTAGAAATACCTTACGAGCGTAGATATCTGCTAGAATGGCACCCCAACCACTGTTGCTGAACAATTGATGATCCAAACAATACTATCTGTGGCCTCTCTGGTCCGACCATCGTAAAATTTCTTAAGAATCTCGCAGCTGAATAACGTAGCCTTATCGTTGTTGATTGGTGTTACATATATAGATGAAAATTATGAGGCACGCCAAGATGCTTTAATTATAATGTTTGTTATTTCTCAAGTAGGGTCGATCGCAATGATTTATTCCGAGCAGTCCATTTAATGCTTTAATTATATATCTATTCTATTTCATTGTTTATTAGAGTATGGGATATTGGGATGGAATGGGATAATTATTGGTTATTTAACAGTGAAAAAAAGCCATGAATGAATCGAAAAGAATATTTACAAAGAAGAAGAAGAAGAAGAAGAAGAAGAGGGGGTTAAATGTTAATCATCAGACGTTACAGGAATTTAAAGGTTGGTTCATCATCATATTGCAAAGGAGAAAAAATCCCAAACCTCCATATATTAACTACTCAAAAGTTGTCTGTATCCAATATTAAAAGCCATTGTCGGTAGGGTGACCACCGTTGATTTTCGTACATTACCTCTAAAGATATGTAAGGTTTTCATATGAAAAGTTACACCAAATAGCCTCTCACTTTAAGTCACTAAGATAACCCATTAATTTCAATAAGTTACACATGATACAGGGGTGCTTTCGGTTCTGTTTAAAATCATGAAACGGTCCAAACCGGTTACACCAAATAGGCTCTAACTTTCGGTCAGTCACTTTCGAAAACTTTAAACTGTAATGAACGATTTTGTTTATGGTTTATACCGAAAACCCGACGTATAAAATCGGATTAGACTGGTAAATATAAGAATTTATTTTAACTTTTAAGACATTTCAACTTATATACATGCCTTATTTGTATTTGTATCAAGCTTAAGAAATGATCCATTATAGTCTAAGCAATGAATTTGGATAAAATTATGCACCATTTTTCTACTTTTAAAATATATATCTTTTTAACGTTCAGAAAACCCAAGGAGACTCGATTTCATGATTTAGTGATCCACTTTAGGAAAATATTGTATTAGTGACCTAATTGAAATAATTTTAAAACTGGTTAGTATTATTTTGTAACATTTTCTCAATTTTTTAGAATAAAGAATTCCGAACCAATAGCGACCAATTCACGCCACAACGAACTCACTGAACGCAACTAGTTTCAATGAATTTACAAAATTGCTACCAACTGTTCCTATCATGTGTCAAACAAAATCAATGTACTTACATGGTTTTCCAAGGTTTATTTATTAAAGAAATATTTTCTATATTTTTCTATAATTACTCTTTCATCACTATAACCGACATAGTTTCTTAAAATTGTTTTTTCACCATATGTTGTAATGCCACTTGTCAAAAATCTATTGGTTCTTACCATTCTTATGAAACCCTTTTTTTTTATTTGAACCATTATATATATATATATATATATACATAGGGAAAGTATATGTCAGAAACCCTTTCCAGTTGAGAAAACCCTGGAAACTCAAGTATGTGGTTGTGGTGTTGCCACGTGTTCACCTTATATATTTAATAGTTCTTTAACCCGAAGGGTAGTTTAGTCTTTTCACATTCTTCAATCCCTATTGCCGGTTTTTCTTATAATATAATTTCTATCATGTCAAATCATCACTTTATTTGTTCAAATCTTCCGAATCTTCTCTCCTTAACTTCAATTTTCCGGATCACAATTCATCCAAATCTTCCGATCTTCTCTCCTTCTCTCCTTCTCTCTTCCCAGGTTTACATTTATTCAATTATGTCTTCCAAAGCTAAGCGATTTTTAAATTTTTTCGGGTTTTCTCCGTCAAAGAAACAACATCAACTAACACCATTCGTTTATTGTGATAGTCAATCTCAAAGCGTTGATCTTTACGTGTCTGCTGATGTTGTTCCAGTTGTTGAACATGTTAATTCTAGACTTGATATTTCTTTCTATGTTGATGTTGTTGCATTTTTTCAACCTGTTAGTCATACATCTCAGCAGTCCCCTTATTCGGCTGCTTCTCATGTGTCTCATCTCAGCCGTCCCCTTACATCTGAGGTTAAAAATGTTTCTCCTTCAGGCACTAAAGACTTAACAATAGGAAATGATATTCCTCCTGTTGGTAAGATTTTGGGTTTTGCATGTTGTGTGATGGTGACCACCCATATCCAAGTTTGATGGGCAAGGAATGCTTGTTGTGGCAATGAGCTCGACTTAGTCCAGTTCGTTATAACCAATGGGGTGATTACAGTCCTGATGTATCACCCTAATTTTTTTACTTTCTTATGTTATTTCTTTTACTTTAATTTTCTATTTTGGTATTTGTGTTTGTAATGTTGAACTCTTTTTTGAGTAATGTAATCCATATGTTTTGATTTTTTTATTTTTATGTTACTGTATTCCCCTTTATGTGTGTCATGCGGGGTTCATTACGGTTGCATCTGTGTGTTTGTTGTTGAAAGAAATAGACTTGAAATTGTATGTTAATTGTATATTCATTGTTTGTTAACATATGTTTTTTTTACGACAGCATATGTTCATTGTATGTTACCGTTTGTTGTTAGTTTAAAGTTAACATATGTTCATTATATGATAACATATGTTATAGTAGCATATGTACTTAACCACGTTTGACCATTGGACTTAACAACCATATTTATTTTCTTAATTAAACATTAAGCTATTCTTTCTTTCTTCCTTCTTCTACATAGTTAAACAAACGTAAATTAAACATTCAACCTACACTAAGGTTACAACATAATTAAACATTAAACAACTTATTTTCTCCCCCAATTGTAGTAGTCCCATGACTCGTCAGAATCACTAACATAGTAAAAGGGGTCGGGTTCAGAGTCGTAACCATCTGGTTCTGTTTTTGTAGGTGGAGGAGAGTGGATTGGTGGTTCGTATTCCGCCCCGGGGTCTAATTTGTACCCTTCTTCCCAATCAGGTACTTGTTGTGTGGGTCGAAGAGTAGGAGCAGGAGGTGGAGGCCGAGGGTGGTTGTCTTCATGTGGAGGAGAGTGGATTGGTGCTTCGTATTCCGCCTCGGGGTCTGTTTCGTACCCTTCTACCCAATCAGGTACTTGTTGTATAGGTCGAAGAGTAGGAGCATGAGGTGGAGGTGGAGGTGGAGGTGGAGGGTGATCGTCTTCATGTGGGTTCCCGTGTACTTGTGGGTGATTGTTAATCCCACCATTCGGTTCGACTTGGACAATTCCGGTTTCTATTGGCTGGCTAGTTAGCTTGGTCAACCACGTTGTTTGTAAGATTTAGTGCAAAACACCTTTTGTTTTCAATAACGTCCTCTGGAGGTGTACTTGGGCTGGGATACATTTTTGTGTATATTTTTTGTTTTGTGTTAGAGTAAAATGTATTTACTTGAAATCTGAATTTGATGTTGGTGTGGGTTTTGGTAGATGAAACATATTATTTATTTGTACAAACACTTTGATTGAAGTCCTCCTTTGTACCCCCCTGTTCTATTTTAATTTATTTTATTGTTGTTGGAGTATCTTTTTTATATTTGCTTGTCCTTTGTTGTCTTTTCTTAGTTCACTAGATTGTCATTTCATACTTTCCCTGTATATTATTTTTGCTTCTTCTTTTGTAAACATAATTTTTAAGACTCACCATTAATGTTATTCACCTTCCTTCACCCACTCTTTCTTTATTTTGATGGATGTTCCAGCTGGCTACATTGATGATATCACATTAACTACTCCAGGCAGACAAGTTTTTACCACACCTTTTGATCAGTTTACTTCAAATACTTTCCTGAACCACTTAATTAGTCCCACTAGTCAAGGTAGTATTCATTAACTCATATTAATGTTGTAAATCTAGTTTTTATTAATCTAATCCATTTGTTTTATAAATTGTTTTGTTTTAAGGGTTCCATTTGTTTTAATGCTTTTATAACTAAAAATTCTTTTTTTTTCAAGCATTATTTGTCTAATTTTTTTAAATGATTTTTTTTTATCTTTTTAGAGAATGTCTTTAGCAACCAAACATCCTTAGGCCAAACAGATGTGGTAGCTCCTGTTTCCATAGAACCAAACCAACAATTCTTCAAGAAGAGGATGCTTATTATGTTTATTATTCTCCTAATGGTTCGATGTTTTGGCGTCCAAAGATTAATAAAAATTTAAAACCTGTTGAAGGCACTTTTAAATCATGGGAAGATGTTGTTACTATGTATTATAAGTACGCTGAAGAATCTGGTTTTTCGGTCCACAAAGGCCAGACTAAGAAATGGAAAGGTGTCGTTAAACACAAGTATTTGATGTGTAATAAGTACGGTACCCCCCCAAAGCAAACGTTCTTTTGATTCCATGTCTGAACCGTCAATGTATGTCAGGCAAAAGACATTTACCGTAACTAGTTGCAAGTCTCATGTAGGTGTTTCATTTTGTCGTGAAACTTGTAACTTTATTTTTTCTAAGTTTGTAGAAGATCACAATCATTGTCTTGTTGACACTTTTAACCGTGACTTGACTAAGATATCTAGAAAGCTTTCATTCTCAATCAAAAACTTTATCCACCAGATGAGTTTAAATAGAATTGGTCCTACTGTTGCTCATAGTTTACTTGTCTCAATAAAGGGTGGTCATCATAACGTTCGAGGTACACCTATTGATTTCAAGAACTTTTATAATGGAATGAGGATTTTCATAGGTGATAGGGATTCACAGTTAGTTATTGACCGGTTGAAAGATCGTTATGAGTGTTGCCCCGAATTCTTTTTTGATTTTACAGTTGAAAATGGCAAGATCTATCTTTTAGGCTGATGAGATATCCAAGTTGAATTATAAAGCTTTTGGTAACGTTTCGGCTTTTGATGCCACCTATCAGACAAAGAGGTCAGTCAATTTAATTTCACGTTTTCTTTTTTCACTTATTTTATGTACTTTTATCTTTAAAACATATGTTTTAAGTGTTAACAAATTGTGGCCCCGTTACCGGTGCCTCACTTTTCACGTTGGATTTACTCATAAACGCAGTTCTAAATATCAGAGTTAATTAAAACTTTCGCGGAATAATATAAAACATCAACCATCCGTTACAAATATCCATAATTTGTCTTTTAAAACATAACATAAATTATAACATTCAAAACATCATGACAATCTTCGGATTCCAGCCTTTTCAATCCTGCCATGTGTCCATCTCAAACCAGCTGTCTCAATCTGTTAACCTGCGTGCATACTAAAAGTCTGCTACGCTAAGTGAGTTCTAGTCAATCACATAACTTACTTTACATACACATATACGTGCCCGAATGTACGCATTACATACATAACCTGTACTTCATTCGTCCATACACATTTATAGCTAACCTTACGTTATAAAGGGCATTTCACCCTACATACCTCGGATATTATTAGGGTCCGATACCCTCCATCCTCGGATATTATTTGGGTCCGGTCTCCCTTCATCCTTGGATATTATTAGGGTCTGGTACCCTCCATCCTCAGATATTATTAGGGTCCAGTCACCCTTTCTTCCATACCTTCATACCATACCTTTCTATATACATAATTGTATGTTTCATACATACATACATCATTCATTCTTCATATATAATAATTTTATCATCAAACCTTTACCTAGCAGTACATGCAATATCCGAAGATCATTCATGTAATATTTACATACCATACATATATAACTCATACACCATACATACTTCATCCAAACATCAATCATACACCGTATATATCATTCATATCTTTAGCTACCACCTGACGGTCCAAGCCATATCCGAAGATCGTTCATGCACCGTCAAGCAATCATCATACATATTTCATATAAGGCATACACTTACCACTTAAGGTAAGTGTATTAACTATCACATCGAGTATGCACACAGCCCCGAAAACATAACAAGGAAATGGGGCTAGAAACTCACCTGAATTCGGTTACGTTCACCATTGATAGTTATTCCTTTCTTCAGTTGCGCACGGCTAGCTGTATAATAATTACATGCATCAATTAACTATCACTACTCATCTCGTGTTTCTAGTCTAATTATAACCCTCAACGAACGGGGGTCCGAGGGAAGCGCCCCTGGCAGCGGGGTCTAGGGGCGACAGCCCCTAGAAGGGTCCAAGGGGCAGAGCCCCTTGCTGGGGTCAGCTTGGAAAAATTTTATTTCTATTAACTGTCTTAACACATTTTCCATTAGAGTTTTGAATCATTAATAAATTGCTAACTTAAAAGTTCAAGGGCTTCTTTGTAATTAAATCATTCTTTTATAAGTCCGGGGACTGTTCTATCATTTCATAAAACTTCTATTTCGTTACTTGGTTCTTTAACGAATTGGTTCGTTATAACGAACTGGTCCCTGTAACGAATTGAACCCTCTAACGAACTAGTCATTTGACGAATCAGTCCATATAACGAATTGGACCTCCTAATTTGTTATCTCTATTAACGAATGACTATAACGAATCAAGGGTAATTCATTATCTTTGTTAACGAATGACTATAACGAATCAAGGGTAATTCGTTATCTTATTCCCTTAACGAATTGGATACGAACTAAGTCTAGTTCGTTAGATTTTCCTTTAACGAATCGCTTGACGAATGAGACTTAATTCGTTACTCCTCCCTTAACGAATCAACACACGAATTACCTGCTAATTCGTTACGCCCGCTAACGAACTAGGGTTAGGTCAGAATGTCAGGGAACATTCCCTAACATCCTTACCTCGTACACGTTTTCCGACGCCTCCTTTCCGGCGTCGTCGCCGGAAAAACGCGGTTTCGCCGGGAAAACGAGTTTTGACTCGTTTTTCACCGTTTTTCGCCCCGTTCGATCCAGATCTGAGCTAGGGTGATCCCTAACTCATCTTAGGTTCGGTTTATACCCGAATCTACCCGGATCTCGTGACTTAAATGGTTTAACGGTGTCGGTTCGTCGTTTCGTGACTATATCTAACGGTTTAAGCTCATACAATATCATAGTATCATTACCTTAGGTCGGAATCGGTTCTTCTTCTATCTTTCGGCTAGAGAGAGAGACTAGAGAGAGAGAGCTCTCAAGTGTGTATTTTGGGAGTTGTATGGAATGTGTGTAAAATGAATTAAATGAGTGATTAATGGTTTATATAATTATGGGATCATGGGCTTAAGCCCATGGTCTTTCCTTCTTTCTTTCATAACCCAAGTCCATAACCCATATCCATTTAACCCAACACTAGCCCAACTCATATTCTATTTATCTAAACCGATAACGACCCATTATAAAATAGACGAAATTTATTTTATTATTATAACCAAAAGTAGGATGTTACACAAATTTTACTTTTCCAGGTACAAGATGATATTTGTTCCCTTTACTGGTGTAGATCAGCACAAAAAATGTGTTACTTTTGGATCTACCTTGATCAGTAGTGAGACTATCGACTCTTACAAATGGTTGCTTCAATCCTTTCTTAATTGTCATGGCCAACAACTCAAGCTAGTTTTAAGTGATCAAGATCCTTCTATGTGGCAAGCAATAGTTCAGGTATTTTCTGAGTCACGTCATAGGTTTTGCATGTGGCACATCATGAAGAAATTGCTGGCCAAGGTTATTTTCTTAAATTTTAGTGTTGATTTATTTGTTGAAATCTGTGTGATTTGTCTTTTCGATATGTTTTTGTTTCTTTACATTAGGTATCTGGTGATGTTATTGAGAATACTAACGTACGTTCCAGACAACCTCATTTGGTTTGGAATATGTTTATCACCCCTGATACGTTTGAGTCCAGATGGCACTATCTTGTTGAGAAGTTTGGTTTACAAGACAACGAGTGGTTAAATGATATGTTTGAGATCCGTGATCGTTGGGTTCCTGCTTATTTTCGAGAGATCCCTTTTTGTTGTTTTATGAAGACTACATCTCGTTGTGAAAGCTCTAATGCAACATTTAAAGTCAACTCAACTAGCGCTAACACTCTTGTCCAATTTTTGCTTTGTATGGAGTCTAGACTAGACAGTCAACGTTACTCTCAAAGAAGTTGTGAGTACAAGACTTCATATGTTTCATTTAAAAGTACTACTGGTGAAGAAATAGAGAAACATGCATTTGAGTTGTACACTCAAACCATCTTTAATAAAGTTAGAAAGGAGATAATGAAAAGGAAGTATTGTTGTTACGTAAGAAATACTGAATCCGTTGATGCTCATGTTTTATATTTCGTGACACACTTGGACAAAAGGTTTTTCTGGTACGTTAAGGATCAAGTTTGGTCACTGTATCATAAAATTTGTTGTTAACATATGTTATACGTTAACCTCAAAACATATGTTATAGGTGAAGTCTACGTTAACATATGTTATAATCATATATTTTCTTTAATCCCACCGGTGCCACATCCTTTCGTCTTCGAGCTTTTAACATAGATTGGGTTACTTAAGCTGTTTTCAATTTCCTTACTTGTCTTTTTCGAAATGCTTCGACTCCTTTTGTCGATTACGAAGTACTTCTTCTTTGATGTGTTATCTTTAATTTTCCTTAACTAATCCAAAAAAATATTCAATAATATACACTAAAATCATAAACTAATTTTTAACAACAACTCAGTGATCTGAGTTTATAATCAAAAAAAACAAGGAAACAAATCCCCAACAGACATGGTATGTTGTTTGTTTTTATGTTTTAATCAATTTTTAAGCTTCTGACTTATTCAAAAACCTTCAAACATAATCTTACTTTTCTTAAACCATAAAAAATCCTGAGTATTTTTTAAACCTAAAGTTTATAATCTTAGTACTACATTTCATTATGAAATACTGAAACTGTATTTCCTACTTTAAAATTTTAGTACTTAAACCACACAACATATATTATGTCTTGTTAACCTTCCGTTAAGGTTAAAAATCTTTCAAAATCAATTCTGTTTTTTTTTTAACTTTAAGATGACCCAATTTTTTTGCAACCTAAAAAATAAAATCGGTTAAATAACCTTTACAACACATCTACGTTTTCTTAAACTTTAATAAAACACATTTTTTTATACTAACACTGAAATCGGGTCGAAAACCTTTCGAAATCATTTATGTTTTGTTAAAAAAAAAGATAACTTAAATTTTTAAAACTCTAAAACTTTAATTGTTTACTTGTATCAATTGTCTGTCAATCCAGACACCCATTTTGCAGACGAACGTATATAAATGAACCAAACTTACCGATTTTGTTGACTACGGCTATCGGATCGCCGACAAACAACTTTTTCTCTCTCTAGAATCACAAGAAGATGAAGGAAGGTGAAGAGGTGAAGTAATGTTTCTAGATAGATTTTTTTTAAATTTGAAAGATTTTTGTTTTGGTCTGCATGTTTAATTGATTAGACATAAAGTAGATAATGTTGAAAGGTCGATTTTGCTCTTTACTACTAATAAATTTTTTTTTAATTTAAATATTGTACTAGAAATCAAGATTTGATCTCAACCACTCATTTAAGGAAATCAATGGCTTAGAAAGAGTTTCCGGAGTTTTCTCAACCGGAGTGAGTTTTTATTTTAACATTTCCCTATATATATATATATATATATATATATATATATATATATATATATGAATCAAGAGAGAACTTCTCCTTAGAAAGAGAACTAAAGAACTAATAATGAAGTAATTTTAATTTAATTAAAAAAGATATTTTTATTTTTTTTTCTTTCATCCTTCTTATATGTTATTCTTCACCACAAAAATATAAAAATAAAAACTCGTTGTAATGCATATATGCAATACATCGACTTTTTTAAAATTCATATGTGCAATAGTACGCATTTTGATATTTGAAATAGTGTTGAATATCATATATACAGTTTTTTGTATTGTATATTTGCAATAGTGTTATATTATATGCAAAAATAATAAAAAATCGATATAGTGCATATGTGCATTAGTGTTGTATTACATATATGAGATAGTGTTTTGCATATAATTATAAGTGTTGTATTTGCATATATTCAATAGTGTGTATTAGATAATGCATTTGTGTTGTATTATATACTCTAAAACACTATTTTATATATGCAATACACATTAATGCATATATACATTACATCGACGTTTTTTTAAGAGCAATATCATCTTATTAGAATGAGGAAAAAAAATCGCAAAATATTATTTTTAAAAAAAGTTTAAAATAATTCTTTAATATTTCTCTAGTTTTTTCTTTAAAAAGAGTTGTCTCAAGATCTCACCCATGTATATATATATATACACACACACACACACTAGTTTATATCCCCCGTATTACGGAGGTTGTTTTATATTATTTTTAAAATATTCATTTATTTTTTGCATTTATATTTTTTTATTGTATGAAAGTTAATAATATACTTATGGTTTGATGACAAATTGTTTGACAAATAAATGAGATGTTATAACCCGGTTTAAAAGCTATATGGTTTTGATGAGACCCAAGACCCGTTTATTTCTTTTACTATAAAATTAGTTTTTTAATTATAAATAATATTTATGAAAGTTAATAATATACTTATGGTTTGATGAGACCCAAGACCTGTTTGTTTTTTTTACTATCATATTGGTTTTTAATTTAAATAATATATATATATACATATATATATCTTTTTTAAAATAAATAAGATATTAAATTTTAGTATATCCTATTTTATAGGATTTTTATATCAATAATTTGGTGAGAATAATTTTTAATTTAATGAGATGTTATAATCCGTTTAAGGAATATATGAGTTTGGTAAGACTAATATCCATGAATTCGGGTCAAATTCATGAGAAGCCTCAATTTAAAAATCAAGCAAATCTGGTGTCTCCAAAAAAAGAGGGAGCGACTACATCACGACACGTAGGATTTTTATGTTTTCGTTTATATTATATATATATATATATATATATATATATATATATAAAGATTAGAGCTAATCTTTTTATTTTATTCTAACCAATTTTTCCTTGACAGTCCTATTATATTTAGGGTGATAAAATATAACTACAAAACAATAAATTATTGATGCCTGCTTAACTCAAACATAAATGCATAACAACGAACCACACATGTACCCTAGCCCACTCTTATATCCCGTGTCTATTACCTTGAAACAAATGGCATCTCTTATCGTTTCTTTTTCACTAATGATATATCAATATATGTCCAAATTACGGGGTTTTCCCTATGTTAAAAAAAAGTAGAGAAAATTACCGTTTGTCTCTCTGGAAAATAACGTCGCGAGATGGAATAACCACTGAAAAAGAATTTGCGCATAATGGATCACTGGATTTCTCGGACAGGTTTTTTTGACTCCCACCGTCAGTTAACTGTTGGATGGTAAGGTTATTTTAGTAATCTTCTAATAAATAATAAATACAATAATAATAATAATAATAATAATAATCATCATCATCATCGTATAACAGCAGCACCTCATCTTCATATTAGAACAACAGCAGAAGCCTTCATCAGCATAACAGCATCTCATCTTCATCAGCATCAACCTCAAATCCTCAAACCCACCACCAAGTAATCCCTATTAATCTCAACTTCATCATCAACTTCATAACAAGTAATCGAATCTCTCAAATCCTCAAATCCTCAAACCCTAGATTTCATCACTCAAACCCTCAAATCTCTTAAATCCCACCACCAATCGCTACAATAATTCAACCACCGCACCCATAAATCATTCCGATTAAAAACCCTTAACCTCCGACACCACGCCGCTACCACGACAGCCACCGCCGCCATGGATTCCGGCCATCTCGTTTTTCCGGTCACGGCAGCCACCACCACGGCACCCACGTTCGTGGCTTCATCGATCTTCTGCAACGCCACAGCCATGGCACCCACGGTACCCACCGCCACGGACTTGGTTGTATGTTAGAACTTAGTACACATGGCCAGAAGAAACAATGGAGAAAAATTGAAGAATTTGCATATATATTATATGAATGTTTAAACAGATTTGCGGCTTGTATGTGTCATGTGTCTTTTGGTGATGTTATAACAGAGCAAGTGGAATTAAAAGTTGTGTTAATTATTTTTTTGGAATTAAAACTTAGGAACCCTAATTATAACTGAGGAAGATGAAGTGATAAAAGTGATAATATATAGTTTATGTTGTATAGATATACTAAACACTAACTTAGTTCAACTGGTAGTTTTGGTGGGATGTTAAACTGGAGGGCTTGGGTTCGAATCCTGGCATTTACATGGTTTTGGGTGATTATTTTTAATATGAATTAAAGGATTAGGGGTAAAAATGTACTTTCAACATTTTTTAACAGGTCAACGCTTGGTCAACTGACGGTGGGAGTCAAAAAAAACCCGCCCGAGAAATCCAGTCGTCCATTATGCGCAAATTCTTTTTCAATGGTTATTCCATCTCGCGACATTATTTTCCAGGGAGGCAAACGGTAATTTTCTCAAAAAATATATATGATAGCTCATTTTATGCATTAATCTACCAAAAAATGAAAAATCCTATGTTCCAAATATAGCAGAAATCAAGAACAAAACTTCATTTCTTCAAGCAAAATATGCTTTAATTTATCTCGGTCTTATGCAATATGGCCCCAAATGTTTTAAGTATACCTCACAAGCACAAATATATCTTGAATTGTAGGTCCCACAAGGCTATTGACGTTAAAATAAACAAGCTTCTTGAGATCTACGACACACTTATCAACACTACTACAGAACATACAAGTTATAAGCGATTTAATTTAGTCTTGAAGCGGTTAGCCTTTAAAACCGCTTCTAGAAAGCTTCATAACGGGACTTGCACATGTTAGAAGCGGTTTTAATAATTCTTGCACATGTTAAAAGCGATTTTATTAAGTCCACCGCTTCAAATGTTTGCAATTTAAAAAGCCACTTTGTCTTACTCTAATTCAATTTAAAAGACCACTTCATCACAACGACTATACCCATGAATACGTCAGCTCAAATCATCTTTCATTATTACTCTTCAAAATCTCATAAAATCTTCCAAAGCACACTTATGAGGACAAAAACTTTGATTTTGACTTAATATGGATTGCTTTTACCCATTATTTTGATTTATAAATTGTTTATCTTATCTAAAAAATAGTGTTTTTTTATTTTTTAGTTTTTTTAAGTGTTTATATGTATATTATATATGTGTGTGTATATACATATATATATTAAGTGTGTGCGGTGCGATGCGGTTCGGTACAGTTTTAGACTTAAACGTACTTAACCCAAATATAAAAGGTTTTTTTTTTTATTTTTCAAAACCGTTCGGTTATTATGGTTATAATGGTTAAGGTTGAGGCGGTTTTCTCAGGATTTTTCGGTTCGGTTTAATATTTTTGGTTCTTTTAATTCCGATTTGATTATTTCTATTTCTTGCATGCCCCTAATATATATATATATATATATATATATATATACTACATATTATACACGAGAAATGGGCAAATTAAGGCACCCCATTTTAAGTAATATACAATTTTTAATGGCTAATGTACATCTTATATAACATGCAAGATAGGGACAAACTTGTCCATTAAAAAATATGCGTTAAAATAGTTACAACATAGCCCCCTCAATTTTACTCAACTTTTGTAAATTTAAAAAAGTTACTACTTTGGACCTTTATCTTTACCCATATATTCCTTTTAATTTTAATTGTAAATAACTTCCCTCCAACGATTTTTCAACTACCATAACTTTTGCATACATTAATATTTTTTATAAAACTTTGCACCATAAAAATGAGCATTTTATTGTCTTTAATTTGGGTATGGTTTTGCTATAACTTTCAAATAAAAAAAATTAACATATTACGTATGGTTATTCACATTTTGGTTTTAACGGTTTCTAAGTTATACCGTGAGCCAAACCGTTGGTTCAATTTTTTTTGTTATTGAGAACCGAAACTGAACCATTGAAAGTTTAAACTGAATCGTTACAAATGGTTTGGTTTCACTTATTGAACTTCAATAATAAATTTACCGTCTGATTCGGTTTTATATGACCAATTTTCTGTATAAACGATAAACCAAACCCTTTACTATGGTTTCAATATTCGGAAGCCGGCTGACCAAAAGTGATGATTGGTTCAAACGTTTTCAAGGTTTCAAACGAACCTTGAATGTCCATAATTGTTACATGATTACTATAATTTTTGTTCCCCCCCCCGCATCGCGCGGGCACCTGTCTAGTGTGTGTGTGTGTTTTATATGTATTAGTATTACATACTGTATGAATTCGTATAGGATAACCCTTTAGATTATGTTTCCGTCCAAAATTTATCTAATAGAGATAAGTTTTAGATTCTCCCCTTTTGGGACTGCTTTTTTAGATATTATATTTGGTTTAGGATATGTATAAATTTTTATAGGTTGACTATTTAAGAAAACAATGTGTAGTTATTTT